>NC_092687.1:42473090-42773090 GCF_964275005.1 Diadema setosum | reverse complement strand
AAGATTTTGAAGGACGGTCTCTGTCATAAAGTACAAAATAATACCTTTTAAATGATATATTGGTCACTACATAAAAGGTACATTTTTGAAGTTATGGTCAAAAGAAGCAAAAAATTCCTATTATTCTCTTTATATTTCTTGACCTTTAAAGGACAAGTTCACCTTCATAAACATAAGGATTGAGAGAATACAGCAATATAAGTAGAACACATTCAGTGAAACTTTGAGGACAATTGGACAATCGATGCAAAAGTTATGAATTTTTAAAATTTTTGTGTTGGAACTGCTGGATGAGGAGACTACTGCAGCTTGTGAACCGTATGCGTACAACAGTATAAAGAAAATGTAAAGAAAATTCAAGGAACATATTTTCACTTTTTTCGCATAATAAAAGACTACTTGACTTGCCTCTTTCTAAAGGGAGGGGGAACAATATTACCCATGTCGGTAACGAGTCAAGGGAATGTGTACTTTTTTTCAAAAGATGAAATTTTGTGAAATTCTCTTTATATTTTCCTTATATTGTTGTACGCATGTGACATCTAAGTTATTCATACATTGCAGTAGTCTTCTCATCAGCGGTTACTGCACTAAAAACTTCAAAAATTCATAACTTTTGAACGGATTGTCCGATTTTCCTCAAACTTTCAATAATGTGTTCTACTAATATTGCTTCATTCTCTCAATCCTTATGTTTATAAAGGTGAACTTGTCCTTTAATCGCAAATACAGTCTCCATTTTGGCAAATCTTGACTTATCTGTTTTTGCGAACAAACTCTTCTATTATTTCCTCTATTTTTCTCTGACGTGTAATAGTTATAACCAGGGAAGTTTCATGAAGTATTCATATTTTGTGAGTAACGTTCAACAAGAGGTTTCCGAAACCTAAAGGCTTGTCCTATCATATGCAAGTACTGATTGATTGTTGAGGAGCATTTTCACCTTCTTTTCCTTTGTTTCTTGTTGTAAGTACAGAACAGGTGAGGTCAAATCTGACATAACTTTTATTGCTTTAAAGAAGCGATCATGAAATTAAATACGGGAAGATATACTATAAATCCTCGACGCATCCGATAAAAAAGAATAAAAAACACATAAAAAACGGGGGAAAATACAATTATATCGTCGGTGAGGAGCCGAAACAAAGTGGAAATGGTTTTCTGTGTCGAAAGAGGGCGCTATAACATTATCATTGGGCCACAAGAACCAGGTGAGATTCAGAGAGTTCACTTGAGGATGCAGGAAACAATAGCTTATACATTCCTGTCTAGCGTACAATGTATTATGAAGCTTCTTTGAACGATTGTGTAGTGAAAAAAACGTGAGAATGAAAGAATCAATGATTCATCTGGTATTTGCATCGCAATAGGGGTAGTCTGGCTTCTAGACCGTCTGCTCATAATTTATATTTCCTTTGCAGAATATTAACGCCATTTAACTACAAAAGAAGGAACAGGTTTACAGCTGAATGGTCCTTCGGCAAAGGCGGCGACTTCATCGCGGGCGCCGATTTCGTTGCCACGGAGGGTGCATTTTGTAAAAGGAATACAGTTGACAAAGGGTCTGGAAATCAGACTAAAGTCGGGGGGGGGGGGGGAACATACTGGATAGACTGGCTTTATTCGGGTAGGTCTATGGGACGAATTACGGAACTAGGTTTGAAGGAACGAAATTCCGCTTTAGGTGTCGAATGGGAGTCTACGTTGTCATCTAAGCACCTTGCGAAGGCTTGGCCGAAAGGCGGCTCATACACATCAATCTGAATTCAACATGTAATAAAAACAAAGAGCGGAAGACTCTCTCCAGAAAGGATATCGATGTGGTAGTGGCAGGTAATGGCGGTCGGTCGTAGATAGGTTAACTATACGTTTTTGCCACACGGTGGGTAAATAATAGTTAGCCATGAGATCAACGGCAGTCAATGGACAAGTTCTGGCCGCTGGTCTATTTCTACTCGTATGGTGCTGCTCACGAGGACATGTTGGAGGCGAGGAGGCAGTCAGCTCCCCACCTAACGTTGTCTTCATTCTAGCCGACGATCTGGGGTTCAATGACGTGGGTTACCACGGTCGTGACGACATGTCGGCCATCAGGACCCCCGTACTGGACGCACTGGCTGGCGAAGGGGTCAAACTGGAGAAGTACTACGTACAGCCCATCTGCACGCCCTCAAGGAGTCAGCTACTAACGGGGAGATACCAGGTCAGGAGCTGCAGTCGCGCACGTATACACTTTAATTCTTCCATTCTTAACACTTTCATTTCATTTCACACATGAGGATTGCGGTTTGATTATGTCTTACTCAGAGACTCCAACCCCAAGCACCTTCTGAACTGGAGATTATCCCGCCTATAAAGCAAACGGAAGATCGATCATGATCCGACTTCGATGTGCCAGGGATGCCAAGTTCAAAAAAGAAATAAAATTATGAGTGAGATTTTCGTGACTCGGCATCTCGGCATGCGAATGTGCGCGCGAGCGAGGATGTGGGAGGGTTTTTTCCCCCCTGTGGCCTCCCACGGTAGAAAACTTTTTCATTTTTTAGCTCTTAATGGTGCATTTAGGTGCTTACTTAAGTGACTATTTTTTACTTATTTTGAAAGACAAAAGGGAAATATATCTTCAATTGCAACTTTCACTTTAATCTTTTGAGCTATGCTCATTATTTTAGGCCCAAGTTGCAGACTTCGCCCGATGCGTGAGAAAAATGGGTGTCATGCGTGAGATCGTGAGATGGCCCATGTAATGCTTGAGTCTCACGCAGAATGCGTGAGACTTGGCAGCTCTGGATGTGCGCGAGGCGTACATCACGAGCACAAAGCACGAAGTTCCTCGGCGGCTGGAGTCCCGCTCTAGGGAAATTATGTGCTCTCTCGTGTCGTCTCATGCTTATTTTTCAACGTACGATGACACTATCAAAGTAAGAAATCATTTCAAGCGGGAGACATTGAGCCAGGACGGGAGAAGCTCAAGCAGGAGAACGGGAAATTTTGCAAATGGGCTTTCGGCGGGAGATCTCCTGTCGAAAGCGGGAGAGTTGGAATCTCTGCTTATTATCTATCATTGCATACCTAATCAACAGGAAGAGCTACCCAGGGGCCGCGGAATATGTTTTAATAGCATGTGTGTGTGTGTGTGTGTGTGTGTGTGTGAGTGATATACGAATGAGTCCTCGATTGACGAGAGTTCTACTAACACACAGGTCCTCGTTTATGTGGTAAAGTTATGGGTAAAACAGGTCCTCGGTTTCCACCATAGACGCGTAGGTGTGTGCGTGTGTGTGTGTGTTTGAGGGTGTCAAGAGTTAAGAGCAGAACTTTTGAAATAAGTCGTGGTTTTCGTTAAGATTATTTACGTTATGACTTTGATTCTGATTAGTATTATTAATAATATTATTATTATTATTATTATTATTATTATTATCATTATTATTATTATTGTTATCATTATTATTATCATTATTTTAGGTATGTGTGGATTGTTTCAAAGGCCCTGCTGTTACATAATATACAACGCAATCATCATCATCATTATAAAAGTTTGCCAAACACACAGCAAGAACCAGCTATGTGTATGTAAAGGGCATTCGGAGTATTGAAATGCATTCACTAGATGACGATGGCTGGAAAAGAAAACAATTTATTGAGGTCCTTCGAGGGATAAATTAATGTATACTCTATATAAAGTCAACTGGCGGATAACACACCGAGAAAGATAAACATTCATGTCAATTTTTGTCAATAGGTGTAGGCCTATACGCGTCGGACCTCCCGTGTATATTATGATCTTTTAATCTCACCCGTTAACCATACGTAGTCATGCAATGTCTCCCTAAAGAAACAGGGAAAAAATGTCGAGTTTTTTCTTTCTTATTGGTCTAATCCCTGCATGTTGGCGGTTTGCAACAGATTCACACGGGGCTTCAACACGGTGTGATCAGGCCACCTCAGCCCAATGCACTGCCGTTGGACGAAGTCACGCTGCCGCAGAAACTGAAGGAGCGCGGCTACGCCACCTCCATGGTGGGCAAGTGGCACTTGGGGTTTTACAAGGACGCCTTCCTACCAACGGAACGTGGATTCGACTCATTTCTTGGTGATTCCTCGGGGTTTTTCCCTTTTCTTTCTTTTACCATCTTATTGCATTCAAGACTTCGGGTACGCTAGTAACATAATGCACAATGTGAACCATTCCCAATACAGTGGACTCCTGTTATTACGAAGTCTATTACGAAGTCCTCGGGACCGGCAGTGTTCCTTCGCTCTATAGAAGTTCTTTCGTTATATCGAACAAATAGACAATAGAAAACAAAGGCAGGAAAATGAGTTGCGGTCTGACTGTCTATTTCGTTTTACCCGGAATTTCGTTATATCCGTGTTCGTTATAACGGGAGTGCACTGTATTATACCGCTATAAAATCTGTGGTATATAAGCCCAGAAAATTAAAACATAAAAAAAAGAATAAAAAGCAATCGTAGATAAAAATGTCAAGTTTCTTATGTAATGCCATCTAACTTTTCAACGAAATACTCTGCAAAAGTCCACGATAAAAGCCTGATGAGTCCGTTTCTGCACTCCTAGAAGATGTCAAGATAGCGTAGAACCGTACAACTATACTGAGAGAATTAAACAAAATATATATCATCTAATGAGAAACACTGCCCTTGTTCTGAGATATTTTATGTTGAGGTGAAAATGTTTCTCAATGCCATTAAGAGAGATAGTCTTACTTCATTATACCCTAACTTAAAACTTAGATTTGTTTGTTTGTTGTTGTTTTTGCTGTTGTTTTGCTGCTGTTGTTATTGTTGTTTTGCAGCTGTTGTTGTTGTTGTTGTTGTGAGATCCTATCCAGTAAGAGAACGACGCATATTAATCGACAAACAGAAACAAAAAAAAGTCACATAATATGAACAGGTTGTCTGATTTTCCTCAAACCTTGAATAAGTGTTTTTTGTTTTTTTTTTTGTTTTTTTTGTTTGTTTGTTTTTTTTTTTGTTCGTCCGCTGTTTTCCTGTCTGAATTTGCTGATTTAAAAACAAGAGTAACATTGAAGGGCATCAATCATATTATGAAGGTTACCTGTCTGGCAAGGAGGGGTACTATACACACGACAACACGTTCAAGCTAGGCGGAACTGTGATGAAGGGCTACGACCTGAGGGCTAACAAGTCCGTTGTAAAACACTTCCGGGGTCACTATTCCACCCACCTCTTCACAGAGAAGGCCGTGCACACCATCAAGCATCATGACAGGTCAAAGGTGAGAGGGTCAAGGGTTGAACAGGACCCTGGTGTAAGGTATGCTTGATGCATTCATTTTTTTTTTTATTTCACTTATCTTTCTCCGTTAAATAGTAAAAAAAATGAACGGATGTTTAGCAAGTAAAGGCTTTTTATCCGTTCATTCATTGTTAAATTCATTTAATGATCCCTTCATTCATTCATTCATTCATTCATTCATTCATTTTCGTTTTCACGTTTAAAAATGTCATAATAATAAGACTAACGATGTGACATTGCGATTCATGTGTTAGAGACCATCTACAGCCAGAACATAGTAATTCTGTGATTCTCCCATACTATTGCACTATAGGCCCTAACGTTCATGATTGAAAATTATTACTAGTATATCATGATAACATATGTTTATATCATATTTTATGTCAAATTGTGTGGGTAGTTGTAAAGTGCTTCATATAAGACGCATATCTCTGACCAAAAAAACAAAAAAAAAAAACAAAAAAAAAATGCTCCAGTCAGTAAAGTTTGGATCAATTTTACATACTGATTACGCAACTACATTTGAGGCAATCTAAAGGTTCATGACCTAGCGACCATTGACATCTACTACTCGCCCCCGTCATTGACATTAGCCGGGTTCACACGTGCACCAATTAGCGGGATACAAATCTCGAGATTTGCATCGCGATCGTCATCCCGAGTTTTTTGCACGTGTGGACAGAAAAAACCCGAAAATTCGCGGGATAAGCATCGCGATCGTCATCCCGCTATTTTGTACGTGTGAACCCGGCTATTAGGGAGCTTTAGATTTTACACGCGCGGACGTTCAAAGGAAAAAACAAAAACAAAACATGTTCTGAGCGTGCGCAGTAGCGCGCGTAAAGTCAATCTATTTTCAGCTTGCGTCGCCTGAGTTTTTCACTACGCGTACTGGGCTATTTTCACGTCCGCACAGTTTGCGACGTGAGCTTCTTCATGCACTGATCATATGGGGGCGCGATTTTATTTCTTATACGTTGCGTCCCAGCGTAATCTAAAGCTACTTTTCCACACGACGCAGGGAGAGGAGAACGTCCAGCGCAAGCGTCGGCTCAAACGTCCGCGCGTCAAAATCTAAAGCTCCCTCATGTCGACCCTGAGGAAGACGAATGTATTCGTCGAAAATTTGGTGTGAATAAATAGCACTGTTGGACTGTCAAAATGCATTACCACTCTACTTCTTCATCTTTTATATGTATATATATATATATATATATATATATATATATATACATATATATGTGTGTGTGTGTGTGTGTGTCTGCATATGAAGAGTTTGTTTGCAAAAACCCATAAGTCCATATTTGTCAAATGGAGATATTTGCGATTAAAGGTCAAGAAAAATAAAGAGAATAATTTTTTCTTCTTTTGACCATAACTTCAAAAATGTACCTTTAGATGTAGTGAACAATATATCATTTAAAAGGTATTATTTTGTACTTTATGACAGAGACCGTACTTCAGAATCTTCAAAAATGGACTTATCGGTTTTTGCAAACAAACTCTTCACATATACTGCCAGTGGTTTTCTTTGTTTGGCTTTGTATTGTTCTTTATGGTCTCATATTGAATCTGTCTTCCTTTTTCTTTTCCTGCCCGTAGCCGTTGTTTCTGTACGTGGCGTACCAAGCCGTGCACGAGCCCCTGGAAGTTCCTAAAAGATACAAGATTCCTTACGCGCACGTGGAAAACGAGCGGCGGCGGACGTATGCCGGAATGGTATCATGTATGGACGAGGGCATAGGCAACATTACGAAGGCGTTGAGACACTCCGGCCTGTACAACAACACTGTTATCATTTTCTCTACGGGTATGAATGATGGTATTGATCATAATAAGATCATATCTAATTAGCCATTGGACACATTTTACTATCCCATATCAAGGAGATGTCAGTATTCTATCTCATTGTGTCTATTTGTCTGTCATATCTGTAGGCCTACGTCTCACTTTCTGTACTTTGGGATATAATAAAAATTATGATTTATTTGCATTATATTCCTTTACACTAATATAAAACATGCACTAAAAGGGAATATAATATGTCACAGAGAATTAGTTGTCATGTCATAGGAATTGAGGAACAAATTTACCATTTAAAAACAAAAATAAAGAAATAACAATCACACCACGGATACGTATTCAAATTATATATCAAAGGAAGTTATCAAAAAATAGCGACGGGACATTGGCGTAAATTATGTGTTACTGAACAAAAACAACGTTTCGTAAATACCATGGATCCATCTTATATTCCCATGGTGATATCTTTTGCAGATAACGGTGGACCAACGCAGTGCGCCGCCAACAACTGGCCGTTGAGGGGCGAGAAAGGGACCCTGTGGGAAGGCGGAGTTCGGGGCGTGGGCTTCGTCCATAGCCCGCTGCTACCTGCCTCCATCCGAGGCAGCATCAACCACGAGCTGATGCACATTAGTGACTGGCTGCCCACGATCGTTGCTGGTGTAGCGGGTGGCAGGCTAAACGGGACAAAGCCCCTAGACGGCTTCAACATGTGGGGCACAATAAGGTGAAACAATCCGGCC
The DNA here is from genome assembly GCF_964275005.1 of Diadema setosum. Taxonomy (NCBI): domain Eukaryota; kingdom Metazoa; phylum Echinodermata; class Echinoidea; order Diadematoida; family Diadematidae; genus Diadema; species Diadema setosum. The sequence goes on along the minus strand of NC_092687.1, from coordinate 42,765,261 downwards.
GCAGCTGGTCTAAGGGAGGCGCCAGCGTTAACCCTTTGCGTCTTGAGTTCCGATTGGCACAGAAAACTGCGTAGCCTTGTACGCACTGTCCAAAATCTTGACACACACAAAAAAACCTAACCCTCTTTCAACGAGATTTTCAAGGTGCATCTGTGCAACCTTTGTTTAAGACAAGTTTCTGTCATTAACACTTTGAACGATTTGGGACTACAGTTAAACTCGCCTAAGTCGACATCGCATATGTCGAATAATCGCGCAAGTCGATGATTTTAAAAAGTCCCGATTTTTCCCCATTGACTTACGTGTAATAATTCACTCACAAGTCGAATTTTGTAAGTCGAATACTCGCCTAAGTCGATGAAATTCCAAGAACACTTTCACGGAAAAACCATTAAATTCACTGTGCCTAAGTCGAATAAGATTTTATTGTGCAATAAATCACTGTCAAAATCACGAGACACCAGTTATTGTTTACATAAGAACTAGCCCGACCAGTCAGGTGACCAAAAAAAAAAAAAATGATCTAAAGTATCAAAATTCAAAGCGATCGCATGCGATTGTTGAACTGTCTTCGTGTTTGGAGGTCCTCTGGTACAGCCCTTCGCGCTAGCGCTACGTACATACAGAGACTGGGCTGTGTATAGTCTGTGTATGTTTGCAGTCTGCGCTGTGCAGTGTATGGAAGAAGCTGCTGAGCAAAGCGGAAAGTAGGGGGAAAGTTACGGGCACGGGTAAATCAGAAGTACACCTCTACACGCATTTCAAGCCACGGTATGGTAAACTGGAATCAATCACTGCTCAAATATCGTTCATTTTCACTTCCCCAAGGTTTAACAAGGGTGTAAAGTAATCGGACCAGTGCCAATGCTAATGCACTGTCCATGTAAAGTTAGCCGCGGGCCTGCCGGGCGACCCGTGCTGCGGCAAACCTCTCCAGCTCTCGGCTCCAGAGTAGACAACATACATGTTACATTTATACATAATGTACGTGTGGTGTGACTGTTGTTAAGTCGATTTTTTTTTCGACTTACGCACAAGTCGAAACTCGCCTAAGTCGATGTGTTTTGCTCAGTCCCGAGAAGATCGACTTATGCGAGTTTAACTGTAGTACGTATTAAACGCATAACCTCCTAATCCGATGAGTGTGTTTTTCTGCTAATAATGATTATTGTGTCACTGAAATACGTCTGCGCAAATGTCAATATCCGTCCGTCTTGCCGTTTTAGAAAATGAATTGAGATTTTGAATTTCCACTTAATTCTGTTTTGCACATCCAGTGGGGTATGGATATCTCCATGTAATCATAAAGGGCAAAGTGTAAGGGTTCAAGTAAGTAACGGCAACGGCAACGGCAACTTTTACGGCAACTGGGTATCAAACAAATAATAGTTGTTTTCTATTTACAAGCACATTGCTGTTAACGCGTCTTTCTTTGATAGCACTCAATTTCTATTATGGGCAATGGAAGTGCTCGTATAGTTTCTACCCTAAGGAGGATGGGTTACAGCTCGTTATTCCAAAGGTTCTTTGGTCCTAAGGTTCGTTATTCCGAAGATTCGTTATTCCGAAGGTTCAATAATCCGAAAATGAAATAAGGTTCGTTATTCCGAAGGTTCGTTAACCCAAAAATGAAACAAAGCTCGTTGTTCCGAAGGTTTGTTACGGACCCTATATCACTTCGGATCAACAAACCTTCGGAATAACGAACCCTATTTCATTTTCGGATTAACGAGCGTTCGGAATAGCGAACCCTATTTCATTTCTGGAAAAACGAGCCTTCGGAATAACGCCACAATTGTTCGGATTAAAGAACCCTTTTTCATTTTCGGATTAACGAACCTCTAGGTATAGGGAATGTGCGTGTTTCGGATTAACGAACCTTCGGATTAACAACCTTCGGAATAACGAACCTTCGGAATAACGAACAGTACCCGAGGATGTTATACACCAGGTCAGAGCCCATATTGTAGTCTTAGAAATACAACCCTGACCTGGAGCCATACACGTATTGCGCTCACCTTACCCTTCCTTTGGTATTCTTTGAATAATATTCCCCGGCCTACATGTTAGAATCCGACACACCCAGAATGATATTGTATTAACTGAACACAAAATTCAAAGGAAACTCAAGCTTTTCTAGCATAATGAGAAAGCACTTAACCAACCGCTTTCAGAAAGCAGGGGGATAATAAAATACTACTCTTAACATAATTATTATGTCAGTATCATTTTGATGGAATTTGTAATTTTCATGAAAATGGATTTTTGTTCAATGCCCTTTATATTTTTTTTTCATTGTTGTCCACAATGACGTTATTTTGCTCTGGTAGTGTCCTCATCCAGCGGTTCCAATACCACAACTTTCAAAAATTCATAACTTTTGCATCGATTGTCCAATATTCCTCAAACTTTCACTAATGTTTTCTACTAATGTTGCTGCTTTCACTCAATCCACGGTTCTCCTCCGTTTGGGTTTTCTTTAACAAATCTTGAATAAGAGCACAGATGGAATAATGCCACCACTATCATATAGTTCAGATACACTGAACCCAAACAGGCATAACTACTGTTTAGCCTCTTTTGCAATGACTGTTCAAAGGGATATGGGGAAGGGCAGCAAACGGGCTAGTCTACATTCTGGACTCTTTTGTCGAAGCAGGCACTAAACCTGACTGTACGTACGGTTTCTGAGAACCTGTCTAGAGTACGTAGGTACTCTAAACCTGTCTTCCCCAAGATATAGAGTCCAGTCTGACCATAGTGTATTATGTTGACGGCAGAAGTCAAGACTGCTAACGCTTTGTAATTTTGCGGTGCCAGGAAGATAGCGGAATCGCGCCATCACTTGACATGACGCTTACAGTGAGGTTGAGAAGCTGTTTCAGCGACTAAAAATATTGCAAAAAAAGAGTCAAAATTTAGACCACAAACGACATATTAGGGGGTCCATTTCATGAAAGTCTTAAGGGAGATTTTCGAGCGGCATCGGCTATTCTGAGAGTGGTGTAAAGACCTTTTATAATCCTGATGATAGTTTCATGAAAAGGACTCTTGATATGTTTTCGGCGTTGAATTATGACAACAGTACATTAAAATTAGTACCATAAAAGTAACGAAGTCACTTCACTGTAATTGCACATAAAATGCGTTCCTGTTATCCATTAAAGAAGTCTAATCACTGTGAAATTGTGATTTGGGGTCACCCAATTGCCTCACGAAAAGTAACATTCCATAATCGATTTCACCTAACGTCCACTTTTATTGAACGAAAATGTTGTTGCTCATGATACAATCCATCATAGGTGCACCACTCCTTTACAGAATGTTTCCCCAAAGGACGACTAATCACCATCAATTCGAGCTCAACAAACTGATTTTTTTCCTAGGGGCGAGGTTCCATCACCCAGGAAGGAGCTGTTGCACAACATCGATCCGCTCGTTGTGCACCCGTACTATCCGGAAGACTCGGAAACCGACCAGGACGCGTGGTCCGAGATGTGGTCGAACCACAATTTAATTGCAGGAGTTCCTCGGTTTCAACGCTTCAACTCGTCGATCCGGGCGGCACTTCGCGTTGGTGACTGGAAAATTCAGACAGGCCATGGCGGATCATGGAAGCCTAGTTAGTAGACAGTAAAGTCTGTGAATTCTAACGCTGAGAGTAATTTGTGGTGTGGATAAAACTTTGAATTCTTCTTCAGGGAATCCTTGGTTCTGTTACTGTTCAGTCTAAGTACCATGGTAGTGAACCAGGTCTGTTACCGACAGAGAATAAATTGCCCCTTACCTTATGCTCCAGATTATATTTTAAGCGCTTGGCCAGGGCTGTCACACACGAAAATCAGGGTACATCTAGAGAATTTTGAGGGAAATACCAAGGTATTGTGTGTAGCAAAATGCTAGAAGAGCTCACGTAGAAGCACGTCCTTTCATGACAGCGAACACACTTTCTTGTGAATTCCACAGTGTTGTCCAGCGTGAGCGAAAGCTCCTCCCACCCCCTCCAAGATTTGTCAGAAAGCGGAATAAAAGAGACCAGAAGTTGAGAATCGAAAAGTTTGTGTAGGTTGGTAGTGACGAAACAAACATACATTTTTATATATGATTTATTGTGCTTTGTGTGTTTTACTTTTCCAGTGCCCCACCCAAACTCGTGGACCCCACCTCCCGAGTCTGGTCTAGGAGTAGTAAACCCTATTTTGAGGCCAGGTCAGCATCTTTGGCTATTCAACATCACCGCGGACCCCTTGGAAGAAAACGATCTCTCGGATGACTATCCGGACGTAGTCGCTACGATGCTGGACCGACTTGACCAGTATTATCAAGACTCGGTTCCGGTCAGATATCCATCGTGGGATCCAAGCGCTAATCCGGCCTTGCACGGAGGTGCCTGGGGGCCTTGGGAATGAAACCCGTGAACGCAACAATCCTAAGCATGGGCATGTCATGAAATTATCAGATCCGAGGAACAACATTATGATACTTATATTATGACTCTATATTATTATGTTGCATCACACTATTGATGATAATTATTATTCATTCCCTGTTAACCCAATAAGCAGACCGGGCCTTTTTTTTTCCTGTTCTGTGGCCGGGGGAAGTGTTTGAATCACCCCCCCCCCCCCCCCCTCCTGAGATCTCGGCCGTCGATCGCGCAATCGCCATAAAAATTGGCACATGCATTATCTGTGGCGTAATCTTTCAAACTGTAAGAAAAAAAAAATCTCATTTTATCAGTTAATTATGGTAATACATGCATAGAATCATACATTTTGCTGTAAATCAGAAAATAAAGCTCATAGAATCCTAATTTGGGGAGGTGTTAACATTCTTTGTAGCGCTCCTAACAATGTAGGCCTACTTAAAAAAATATGGTATCAAAATTAATTGATGTATTGTGTTGTTTTATCAATTTCTTATGCATTTCTTTGTTTTTTGACCTTTTGTTTTATCATTTTTCTGCAGAATTGAAGTCAGAACCTATTTTCAGCATAATTATGCTAAAATTCATTGATTTCACCCAATGAATATAAAAAAAAATCACATCTTTTTTTTTAATAAAGTGAGAAAACTCCATTTGCATAAACTTTGTACACAAAATCACGTTTTTGGGCCATTTTCTGTCTGACAAGCACGTATAAGACGGTCATGCAGCGTCGTAACGGCATGCTCGAATTTCGCGAAAATGGTGTCATAAGACTTAAAAGGGCATTGTACCGGTTTTTTATTTATTTTTTTTTTATATGTTGTTCTTTTAATTCTAAAAGACCCAGCGGTGCAAACAGAATCAACATTTCATAACGATTTAGCCCGTAATTTCATGTTAAAAATTGAACTTTTTGGGTGAGAATTATGCTAATGAGCTGACGAGCCAGGATGTCGTGACGTCACAGGTGCCAACTATATCACTCTCGCATACGCGTGCGTTAAGTCGTACCGAGTAGCAGACGACGCTTAGGCCCAATTTAGCTAGCAGGCGGCACTTGTGTACTGTCCTATTCATGCAGCTGTCTCAAATTTCGCTGAACCAAATCGCACCAAACTTACAGGATATACCTCTAAGCATATTTCAAAATACTGTCTTATATTTGAACGAAATCGGTAGTCGAGAAGTATCAGCATTGACGCCAACTTTCAAGTCGTCACTCAAAAAAACTCACTCTTCGCGAGAGATCATGGTAAACGCGACATGCACAATCTGGAACTGAAGTTAGCCGACTAGTACTTTGCGAACGGGGAATTTACGCGGGAACTAAACTAAAAAATGTCAATGTGTTTTGGCGATTTGTGTGATTTACGAACTATATTTTTCATTCGACTTAGCTCAAATGATTTACAAATTGATTTTGTGCTCCCGATTACTTGAAAGATTTGTCTCATCATATTACATGGCTAACTTCAGTCTGTGCGTGCGCAGGCAGGTAGGGCCTATTAGATGCCGCGATCACTCTTGTTTAGTGGTACAGAGCAGATTATTTTTAGCGACGACAGGAAAGTCGACAACTTCACTTACGCTTCCCGACTTGCGATTTGGTTCCAATTAGCGTGAGCAAGTGGACACGAGTCATAGAGTATTTCCTGTGATTTTGGTGCAATTTGGTTAATTGAATTTTGAGATATCTACATGGATATGGAAGTACGATAGCACTATACCTACACCAGCGCTTGGATCGCGAAGCGGCGGCACTGTTAGTATCTACGTGGTCAGGCACTCTTCCGAGGTATGGGTCCTACTAAAACTAAACTAGATCTAGATCTAGTCCTTGGTGTTAATACGACCACCATGAGATTTATCTCGACTACAAAACATTGGAAATCCATAAAGCAGATACTTTTACCTGAAAAATTCAGCACAGGAACAACAGTGCCTGCAGGACAAGGGTCCAGATCTAGATCTGGAGTCTGGACTTTCGTCTGGACTTTCTTCAAGTTCTGGCAGCAGGGGTATGTATACAAATGATGCACAGGATAGAGTGTGTTAGTGAAGGTGCGGCGCGCTCGAGAGTATTGACAATGGTGCGACATGCACGAGGCGCAGCCGAGTGCATGTTTGCAACCGTTGTCAATACTTTATTTTGATCAGTACCATTTAACCCTGTATACAAGTTTTGATAAAAAGAGTGAATTTGCTGAAGAATTTGTTGTTGATTAACATACATATTTTCATGATCATCTTTAATAGTAAAAATTGTCTTCTTTTCTCCCGTTCTTTTTTCTAGATTACAGAAGTATTTTGAACTTTTTTCTCCTTCTTCAGCCCATCTGATTCTAGAGCGAATAATTAGACCCTTAGTTTCATCTTCTAAAATATCATTCAAAGCCTGAACCAAAAATTCTTTTTCAGCAATTAAACCTTCATTATCAGCATCAACACATAGCTTTCCATCAATTTCTTCTATTTCCTTCAATAGTTGTTTTTTAGCAAAAACTTTTTCTTTTTTTTTTCTTGCACAATATTCCAGGCAAGTTCCTGTTAAGGTACATTTCAACGCATCCCATAGAATATTAGCGTTGCAGTTAGATTCTAATTGATTTTTATTAAATTCTTCAATTTTTCGTTTGATGAGTTCAATAAAATTTGAATCATTGTGCAAGTATTGACAATTTAGTTTCCAAAATGATTTACCTCTAACTGGACGGATCCCTTTAAATTTCAATATAACTTCAGAATGGTCAGACTGGATGCCTGGAATAATTTTGGATTGCAAACAGTTTGTGATGAAATTATCTGAGACCAGTATAAAATCGAGTCGAGATAAAACTTTGGGCTTTTTTTGATGCCTGGAATATTGTTTGAGATTTTCATGAAAACGTCGCCAAATATCACACAAATTATATTCTTCAATTAATGCCAATAACATATTACTTGCTTTAACGTTAGAATGTCTCTCTTTTGTACCTTGATAATCTAAAGGACCTAAAACAACATTAAAATCTCCTGCACAAAGAATGGATGAATATTCAAATTGGTCCACTTTACTAAAAACTTCTAGAAAAAAATCTGGATCATCATGATTGGGACCATATAAATTAATCAAAAGTACAGGTATATCATTAACACTTGCAGATAGTAGTAAATATCTACCGTTTGGGTCAATATACATTGACTTAAAAAATAAAGATACAGAATTACGAATTAAAATGGCTACTCCTCTACTTTTAGAGTTATGGCTCGAAAACCAATTTTTTTTTTTTCCCTCACTGTTGTTTCCAAGATAATTCATCCAATCTTGAAGAGTGAGTTTCTTGTAAGAAAACTATGTCTACTTCAAGAGATCTTATGTAATGAAATATTTTTTCTCCTTTTAGCAAAATCTTGTAAACCCCTGCAATTAAAGGTGAGTAATTTTAGATCCATAATTCTGGTTGAGAAATAGCCATTTTCATACAATCTGAATCAATATGACGAAGAGTAATACACAAAAAACTGAATGACTGCCAACAGATAATACCAACTTCACAAATTTGCTGCAGATGTAGGAAGATTACCATGATTTATACAGTACAAAAAAACAAACAAAAAAAAAGCAACAATAAAGGAAGAAAAATAATAAATCTGATTTGAGAAGAGCAAACGAGATTGGAGAGCAAACGAGATTGGAAAGCAAACAAAAAAGAGCGCAAATAGAGATTAACACAAAAAGGAAAACAGGGCTTCAAATCAAATACAGCCCCGAGTCCGAAGTGAGTGAACAAACAAGCAAAATAATGCTTGCCTGAGAAAAAGATCCAACTTAAAACACCAAAAACCAACTTCAGATTTGAACCAACAACATAACTCTGTTTAGTCGTTTTCTTTTTGACTTTTAAAAACTGTAAGATAAATGCAAAATATATAGAAACCTAACATCAGATATGAGTGTACTAGTTGTGTTACTAAAAGCTACATGTACTTACAAAAGTCCAATAAAATTTGTTGCTGTTATTTGTTGTTTTTTATTTGTTTTTGTCTTTTCACAACAATTTCATATCCTCTCTCCCTTTAGGTATATTCCTTTTTGAGACTTTTAAAGACAACTAGGTTTGAAGTAAATGTAAACTATACAGAAACCTATTTAAGATTTGTGAATACTAGCTGTGTTACTAAAAATACCTGTTAAGGTCCATTTTTGTCTTTTGGTCATTTCACAATAGTTCAAGGACCACCATATAAATATTCCTTAATATCTAAATTATTGAATTCCTTATAGTAAATCATTACAAATATCCCTTTAAAAATTTAATAAAAAAAAACATCACTGGGGTCAAGAATAACAGATGAGTTCAATTTAAAAGCCCACTTCTAAACATAGAAGTATTTCACCCACTTAATGCATCAAATAAATATGCATTTCTCTTACAGAATATATCTAACACAAAATATGCACTTGGTCATGCGTCACACGGCGGGTCCCCCAACACCTGGTGGTGCCACACCTCTCAGTCCTCCTCCAATTTGTTAGCTTCCAACAAGTTCCCCCCGAGCTACATCGGCTCAAATGCAAAAGGCGAGCAAATTAGGAACTCTAGTGCATGCAACGCAAAGGGGCACTACCAAATGACACATGACCACGTGTGAAACACGGTTTTAACATGATTGGATCTATATCACTTTAAAGACGAATGCGATTAAATTACCGTTAACTTAAAAACATTTTAAACAATACATTTCCCTTTAATGCATGGGATTAATGAGCATAACTCTTAATATAAGGTCAAGTCCTGATAATGTGCACACAAAAAAAAAATCTTTGTGTATCCTTTGTTCTAATCTAGTTTATCGATGTTAGATGACCACCTCTGAATGCAAGGAAATTCCTCAGCTTCTTGGTATTCTATATGAGACCTGGTTTAGTGTGACAGATGCTATTTTCAACCGACAATGTGAAGTTTTCCTGAAGAGTCTCTGAATGCCAACCTTGCCGGGTAAAGAAAAAAGGGTTTTTTCCCTTCCTTTTTCAGTTCTTTGAGCTTGTCCAGCTTGCCTTTCCTCTGAGCAGTTACTCGCTTGGAGAAATCCTCCGATACATAGATTTGGTGACCTTGAAAAGCGTTCTCTTTGAACTTAGAGATACATGCCTTGCGCACTAGCTCTCTTGCAACATAAGTAGAGAATGCTACATGTACGATTCTAGGAGATTTTGCACCTTTTGGATCAGACGGTACAACCGTGGGAGTACGATGGCAGCGTTCAATGATGATCGTGGGGACTTCAGGTGATGGCTTAACTCCAACAAAGTCTCGGATGAGGTCTTCTACAAGCTTCTGCGTGTTTTCCCTTGGGCTCTCTGGGATCCCATGAAAGATCAAATTTTGCCTCCTACTGCGGTTTTCTAGATCGTCTCGTTTGGACTCCAACGCTTCCTTTTCCCGTTTCAGTTTCTTTACCTCATCCACTACCTCATCGACTTGGATAGAACATGCAGTGATCGATTCTTCATTTGCTTTAACTTGCAGGCTGATCTTCTCAATTTTTTTTTTTCCACCACAAGAGCCTCAATATGTTGTTCCAGACTAGTAAAACGTGATTCTAGCCTGCTGGTAAATTTACTAAACCACCGTGGTGGGAGGTCTTGTTCATCGGGCTCTTCGACTTCGGAACCGAGCGAAAGTTCACGTCTAACGCTGGGGGCGCTGCTACTACTAATGGCGGTAGCAGCACTCCTGCTTGTATTGGCCGACTGCGCGTCTGCCTCCTTCATCGGGACTGACTCGGGATGCTCGCCCGAAAGTTCGGGCACCGTACCAGGGGTATCAGCCTCATCTCGCAGAATGTCAAACCTGTTCATTGGCAATGGTTATTGGTTATTAGTTATTGGTTATTGGTTATTGGTTATCTGTTATTGGTTATTTGTTGTTTGTTATTGGTTGTTGGTTAATGGCTTTCGGTTACCCCAGGGTTCTGTTGGAGGCCCGGGTTTTGTTTTTGTTGTTTGGTCTGTTTAGGAAACTAATCACTAAAATATTGCGCAAGCATTGTATTGGTTATTATTGTTATGCATGTGATACACAGCCTAATTTTCTTTTAAACCTCTTCTGTCTTCACTGTCACCCGCCATAATTGCAGAACTTGAAGCGTGTTGGCAAGACATGAAGAATCTTGCTGGCATCCAATGGTCTTAAACTGAATGATGATAGATTTTGAGTTTATTATTATTATCATTATTATTATCATATGTATATATTGGTTTCAAGAATGAAATGTTAAATGAAGTTGATCATCAATGATATTATGTCCACATCAGTCCTGTCTGTAGCACTGGTATACTTCATCAAAAACAGCCCGTAACTCCAATAGGTGTTATAATTCATTATGAAATCTCATTTCGAAGTCATGTAACTCAAGTTCAGCGGAATGTTAGAGATGAGTTGTTGTTGTTTTTTTATCTGCAGCTGATATGCTTAATCATGCTTTGACTTCTTCGCGGTTGGCTTATTTAAATTGGTTTCTGTGTATTCTTCAAAAAAATCACAAACTTTCAAACACAGACGGTGAATGTACGTATCATCGACTCGGATGCGGCTCGGGCATAGCGAAATCATCGAAAATAAACGAAGAATCACTGTGGTTGCTAAGACTTTGTCGATACCCGTTATTTTTCGCTGTACAGCCAAACATTGTATATTCAATAACATCTGTCAGATGATTTATTTATTATTTGTAAGGCATCATTTACAACATTTTGGCATCAAATAATAAAATGTAATATATGTACAATAATATGATTCTCATTATAGCTAGTTTCTTCAATTTAAACGATATTCATTATCCAAACATCTGTGACATAATTACAGTACATATATATGAGATTACTCTACAGAATATGATATTATATTCTGTCGGAAGAGAAAATACATAATTATCTGAATGTATAGGTAAGCATATAGCGATACGTATTTTGCACACGTGTGGTTCTCTCTATGTGTCTACAGGGAGGCCTACGTCGTTGATACAGATCGGCATGCTACATTACACAAAGCCATGGGCGTAAATCGGGGGTGGGATGGGGGTATACATCCCCCACCCCTGAAATGGAGGAGGGGGGATTGCCTGTTCAATCATCCTCCCTGAAATTTGAAGGCATCATTTACAACATTTTGGCATCAAATAATAAAATGTAATATATATACAATAATATGATTCTCATTATAGCTAGTTTCTTCAATTTAAACGATATTCATTATCCAAACATCTGTGACATAATTACAGTACATATATATGAGATTACTCTACAGAATATGATATTATATTCTGTCGGGAGAGAAAATACATAATTATCTGAATGTATAGGTAAGCATATAGCGATACGTATTTTGCACACGTGTGGTTCTCTCTATGTGTCTACAGGGAGGCCTACGTCGTTGATACAGATCGGCATGCTACATTACACAAAGCCATGGGCGTAAATCGGGGGTGGGATGGGGGTATACATCCCCCACCCCTGAAATGGAGGAGGGGGGATTGCCTGTTCAATCATCCTCCCTGAAATTTGAAGAAAAAAACAACAACAACAGAGGAAGCAGAAATGTGATTATATCATTTTTCAGCATATTGCTTGACGTTCATACACCCACCTTCAGAGCGGTAAGAGAGCTGAACAGTATTCAATCTTGTTGGATGATGTATAGACTATTTCAAAAAAAAAAAAAATCCTGAATACTTCTGAGTGTACAACACTTATATCACTTATATTCGGAAGACTCGAAAGTTATTTCATGTACAAAAGGAAATTCCCTTTTAATTAACACTTTCCTCTCTTATTTTCACAAGATCAGTTGTTTATTTCTTAATTTCCCAAATATTTCATCAAACCGTATTCGAGATATCTAAATTGTAACTTTAAAAAGGCAAAAGCTCCCTCGAACCGGAAGTGTGGTGATAGCTCGCCCCCCCCCTCCATGCATGCAAGGACAGACAGTTTTCCAAATATGCCACAAAATATTTGCATCAAAACGTTTAAATGCAAGCAGAAAATGCAGAATGTCCCTCGTGCGAGGGGGGGGGGGCTGGATAGCGCTTATCCCCTTCCACTTTTTTTGATTGACAATTAATTTCCAGACATTCAAAAAAAGTGTGCTACAGATTTTTGAATTTCAGTTCTAAAACTAAAAAGAGCTCCCTCGAATATGGGAGAGCTACTTTGCCACCCTCCCATTGCTTGGTCCCCTCTATAGACTTAATACACTTCGGGAAATGACAATTTCCTAATTCTGCACAAAAAAGGGTGCTTCGGATCGCTTTATTTCAATTCTAACAACGCAAAAGCTCCGTCGAGCGGAAGGGGAAATCCTTCTCCCTCACCCCAACCCTAAACTCTACACTAGATTTTGTTCATACATAGAGATGATGACTCGGAATAAGAGCTAAATTCCGTGATTGTAACACTTTCCTGAAAGAGCCCTATTTATTCCATTATTCCTTTTTTTGCACCAAAAGTTTGCACCAGATCGCTGAATTTCAGGTCTGAAAAGACTAAATCACCTTCGTGTGAAAGGACAAATGCCATTTATCTATACCCCCTCATGTGCTTGCTTTTTCTTTTTGATTGTTTGACAGACACCGTGCATGATATTCATAAAAATCAGTTATCGGGGGGGGGGGGGGGTAGTTATCCTGGTGGTAGTTATCCTGGTGGTAGTTATCCGGGTGGTAGTTATCCGGGTGGTAGTTATCCTGGTGGTAGTTATCTGGGTGGTAGTTATCCGGGTGGTAGTTATCCGGGTGGTAGTTATCTGGGTGGTAGTTATCCTGGTGGTAGTTATCCAGGGGGTAGTTCTCCGGGAGGTAGTTATCCAGGGGGTAGTTATCCGGGTGGTAGTTGTATGGGTGGTAGTTATTCTGGTGGTAGTTATCCAGGGGGTAGTTCTCCGGGAGGTAGTTATCCAGGGGGGTAGTTATCCGGGTGGTAGTTATCTGGGGGGCAGTTAACCGGTGGGTAGTTATCCGGTGGGTAGTTGTCCTAGGGGGAATTGCCCTGGGGGGTGATTGCCCTGAGAGGGTAGTTGTCCGGGGGGTAGTTGCCCTAGGGGGTAATTGCCCTGGAGGGTAATTGCCCTAGGAGGGTAGTTTTCCGGGTGGTACTTGCCCTAGGGGGGAATAGCCCTGGGGGGTAATTATCCTTGTGGTAGTTATCCGGGGGGTGGTTGCCCAGGGGGTAAGTGCCCGGATACGCTTAAGACTCATGTTGTGATGAATTTTGTCTTCAGCTTCAAAGTTAACAAATCAACAATCTTTTTAACCACCAGTAGTATGTCCTCCGTTGGTTTTTGGCGAAATTTTAGTACTAAATCTCAATAGCGACTTCCATTCGGATCGGTGAAGGGCGCCCCCCAAATCAGAATGATGTTGGTCTACAGGTTGCAAAGTTATCATTAGCATGTACACAAATCCACTTTGTCACTTTTTTTCTTCTGAAACATCTCAATGCACTGAAATCATTTCTTGCATGTCTATATCTATCTATATCTATATCTGTATCTCTATATATCTATATCTATGTCAATATCTATATACATCTATATCTATCTGTCTATATATATATATATATATATATATATATATATATATATATATATATATATATAATGCCTAGAGAGAGAAAGAGAAAGAGAGAGAAAGAGAAAAAAAGATGCTTTTGAATTTTAGTTCATCTATGAAAAGGGTGACGAAATCGTATGCCCACAAAATGCCTTGTGATATCTTGGGCAGACGGGATTTCAGAAGGAAAAATTTCTCCATCTGGGATCTACTTAGTGTCACTCTCTACACTACGTCGTACGTGGCGCTGTCTCGATCGTCACTCGGGAATCAGTGATGCAGGTATAGGTCCTTTATACTGAGTGTCCTTTTGTCATGCATGTGCCTCACCGTCCGCACTACACAAGTTTCAAGTGACAATGAATCACGAAGTATCCCTCTCCAATGGTAAACAAAACAGCAACAACCAAAAGGCTTCATGTATTCAAAACATTACGAAACACAAATACGACAGCGCAATTCTACATCGCATTCAGTAGAATCTATTCAAACATTATGAAAATATTGAAACATCATAGAATGGCAGAGATTAAAACCGTTGTTTTTACGTATGATATGAAATTTCTCGGTGTGATGTTCTCTTGTCATTTAGTGTTGAATAACTCCTGTAAGACATTGACTTCTAAAGTACCAGCAGCCGTCGACGTTGTATGGTAATTTGATCAACAGCAAGACTAAGAAAAACACATTTTTAATAATAATGATAATGATTATAATAAAAATAATAACAACAATGATGATACTAATGATGATGATGATGATAATGATAATAATAATAATAATACTAATAATAATAATAATAATAAAAATGATAAATTTATATTTATCCAGGGTAGCCTGTAAAGTGTTGCCATCACTGCTCTACCAGAGGGCCCCGCCATTATTATTACCCTAGCGTTGCCAGGTACCCATTTCTCCATATGGGTAGAGATTGGCATGGCGGGTAAAAAGTGCTTACGTCCTTGTCCAAGGACGTAAGCACTGGACAGCAATCGAACTCGGGTCCTTTGATTGGGAATCAGGAGTTGTATTTTATATGCCACAGGGCCCCATTGCTGGTGTGATATCTGTGTGTGTGTGTGTGTGTGTGTGTGTGTGTATGTGTGTGCATGCGTTTAATCATTTTTATTCAATACTAAACTGCAATAAAGGGTGACAAAAAAAAAAACACCAACCCATTCAAC
The DNA here is from genome assembly GCF_964275005.1 of Diadema setosum. NCBI lineage: Eukaryota > Metazoa > Echinodermata > Echinoidea > Diadematoida > Diadematidae > Diadema > Diadema setosum. Next base: position 42,750,057 of record NC_092687.1, on the reverse strand, counting down.
TGTATGTAACTGTCATGTGATGCAATCATGCAATGGAAATACTCGAAAACCGCCATTGCTTGAAAATCCAGAAACTAAAGGTAATAATATTCATAATAGGGAAGAGTAAAAACATTATAGAAACCCTTCAGCATGTCAATTTCTTTTTAATAAGGCGAAACTGTATATGCTATCAAAATCATAGTCATCAAAAGGATGATGCTAAAAGTTATATTCTGTTGCTATGAGGTGATTGTACATGTAGATGAATAAGTGGAATATCCAAAATTATTGAACAAAACTGCGCGCATACAGTGACAACATGCAATAGTGGGCCTATAAACTTGCACGCGTCACGTGATAAGCAGCTGATCAATTGGATATCAGACAGCTTTGTGGGCGTTGACATTGAAAATGCATGAATCATCATAACAATGGCTGGTTGGATCTATCATCGCTTGTATTGTCGAGTCAATAGGAGTATCAGCACATGACGTTTAATATCCAAATGTATTGTCATTTAGTTCTGCAGACAAGCGAAGGACGACGCTTTCCAATCAGCTTCGTGCGGATGTTAATTAGTCAGGAGGAGCAGCAGATATACCTACTACAAAATATTACCGCTACTCATTCCTCGTTTTATGAAAGAATAAAATAAAACGACTGGACGGTATGATGCATATTTCAAACAAACAACGTTCATAGACAATAATGGCCACTTGGCTGACACGAAATGAAAACTTTTAGCTATTTTGTAACACCTATAAATACAAAGAAAGAATATAGAACAGTTGCTTTTGTTGTCAGCATAAATATTTTGATAGACTACAAATTCGTGTCATCAGTTCTACGATGTTGTCATCTCAAACGTATTTGTATGCTTCTGCTATAACATTACCATAAATATTGCCTGAAAATCCAGAAACTAAAGATAATATTCATAATAGGGAAGTGTAAAAACCTAATAGAAAACCCTTCAGCATGTCAATTTCTTTCTTCTTCTTTTTTTAATGGCGAAACTGTAAATACTATCAAAATCATTGTCATCAAAAAGATGACGTTAAAAGTTATATTCTGTTGCTATGAGGTGATTGTAGATGAATAAGTGGAATGTCCAAAACTACTGCGCGCCTACAGTGACAACATGCAATAGTGGGCCTATACGTCTTACCGCGCGTCAAGTGATAAGCAGTTGACCAATTGGATATCAGACAGCGTTGTGTATGACCCTGCCAAACAAACACATGAACAATACTAGGCCATTAGGACCGCTGATTTTGAGAATGCATCATCATCATAACAATGGCTGGTCGGACCTATTATTGCTAGTATTGTCGAGTTAATAGGAGTATCACCTCATGGCGTTTAATTTCCAAAATGTATTGTCATTTAGTTCTGCAGACAAGCGAAGGACGACGCTTTCCAATCAGCTTCGTGCGGCTGTGAATTAGTCAGGAGGAGCAGCAGATATACCTACTACAAAATATTACCGCTACTCATTCCTCGTTTTATGAAAGAATAAGATAAAATGACTGGACGGTATGATGCATATTTCAAACAAACAACGTTCATAGACAATAATGGCCACTTGGCTGACACGAAATGAAAACTTTTAGCTATTTTGTAACACCTATAAATGCAAAGAAAGAAAATAGAACAGTTGTTTTTGTTGTCAGCATAAATATTTTGATAGACTATAAATTCGTGTCATCAGTCCTACGATGTTGTCATCTCAAAAGTATTTGTATGTTTCTGCTATAACATTACCATAAATATTGCCTGAAAATCCAGAAACTAAAGATAATATTCATAATAGGGAAGTGTAAAAACCTAATAGAAAACCCTTCAGCATGTCAATTTCTTTCTTCTTTTTTTTAATGGCGAAACTGTAAATACTATCAAAATCATTGTCATCAAAAGGATGACGTTAAAAGTTATATTCTGTTGCTATGAGGTGATTGTAGATGAATAAGTGGAATGTCCAAAACTACTGCGCGCCTACTGTGACAACATGCAATAGTGGGCCTATACGTCTTACCGCGCGTCAAGTGATAAGCAGTTGACCAATTGGATATCAGACAGCGTTGTGTATGACCCTGCCAAACAACCACATGAACAATACTAGGCCATTAGGACCGCTGATTTTGAGAATGCATCATCATCATAACAATGGCTGGTCGGACCTATTATTGCTAGTATTGTCGAGTTAATAGGAGTATCACCTCATGGCGTTTAATTTCCAAAATGTATTGTCATTTAGTTCTGCAGACAAGCCAAGGACGATGCTTTCCAATCAGCTTCGTGCGGCTGTGAATTAGTCAGGAGGAGCAGCAGATGCCTGCTACAAAACATCACCGCTATATACTAATTTCTCGTTTTATGAAAGAACACGATAAAATTACTGGTATGATGCATACTTCAAATAACCAACGTTCATAAAAAAATAATGGCAACTTGGCTGACATGAAAACTTGTAGATACTATATAGTTAACACCGTCCTACGAATACCCCCCCCCCCAAAAAAAAAACAAAACAAAAAAAAAACAACAAAGAAACAAACCCAAACAGTTTTTCCTGTTGTCATTATAAATAGATTTGATTATATTTCGTGTCATCAGTCCTATGACATTGTATTTTTCAAGCACAGCATCTTTATTGGTAAGATTATCTCAAAGGTATTTATTTATTTCTACAACTAAACCAGCTAACAGACCAAATTGTCAAAAATATGACTTACTTGAAACACAGTCCTCTTATAATAATATTCCTCTTTGTTTTCCTCCGGTAAATTTTGATTGCTACCGTAAAGACAAAGCAGCTTACTTAATTTTCCTTTTCTCCATTTTCATCAATTCTTCAACTTGCTAATTAATATATACATACATATAAATGAATAAAGTAATCAGTTGTCTCACAATATGCAAACGTTTCTCACACTCAACGTTTGCACATCGTGAGACAACTGATTACTTTCTTCATTCATTCTTCACCACGATGAACCTCTTCCAATCTATATCTATATATTATATATATATATATATATATGAAGAGTTTGTTTGCAAAAACTGATAAGTCCATATTTGCCAAATGGAGATATTTGCGATTAAAGGTCAAGAAAAATAAAGAGAATAATAAGAAAATTTTTGCTTCTTTTGACCATAACTTCAAAAATATACCTTTATATGTAGTGACCAATATATCATTTAAAAGGTATTATTTTGTACTTTATGACAGAGATCGTACTTCAAATTCTTCAAAAATGGACTTATCGGTTTTTGCAAACAAACCCTTCATATATATATATATATATATATATATATATATCATATCTGTGGAGCTCTATTATTCTGATTACTATATCATTGCTGGTGTCTGAATGTCAATTAGGCATCATATTTTGACTAGGAGAGCCTGCGTCAAAGGAACGTTGAGATGATTCTTCAAATTATTCCTTTTTTCTTTGTAAGCTTTGGAGAAGGAAAGTCCCCCTGAAGATCGTGATCGGGATCTCCCTACTGGAAAGATTACAATGTGATCACAGTGTGATTACGTAGTTGACTAATGTGAAAACGCTCGAATTTAACAGTGTGGAGATGACTTGCACTGTCGTTTGGTTTTCACACAGTGTTCACACGGTAATGTTCTGTGCCTCACTCTGAATAATTGATAATTACCTCCGCCAATTAAGGGAGGAGATTATGTTTTCGTTACCGTTGCTTTGTTGATTTGTTTGTTTGTTTGTCCGTGTGCAAAATTACTCTAAAAGTAGTCAAAGGATTTTGATGAAACTTACAGGAAGGGTTGACTATGACACAAGTTACTAATGATTAGATTTTGGTAGTGATCCGAGAATTTTGGGGGAATTTATGAAGGATTTTTAATATATTGACAGGTAGGGACAACGAACTTGGGAGTTCAAGCTGCGCATCTTTTTAGGTTTTAAAATGCGTGATTTAGTTTTCTGCTAGGGCCAGGCGCGCCGCGCAGCTGAGAGTTTATGACGTAACAAAGGTTTCTATATTGGGAAATCGGGCGATTTTACAGCATGTATACCTATAGGTGGAAATCACTGATCTCTATGGAAGACCTCAAAGAGCTTTCCCCAGTGGTGGAGAGGAGAAAACTCTCTTTGGGAAGAGCAAGATCATCGGTGGAAAGTAACTGCTTGGCGGAGGTCTGCGCGTTCAGAGTGCTTTTTCTAGTTCACAATGTGTTCACACTGTTCAAACCCTCGAATTTGACAGTGCGAATAGATTTTACTCTGTGTACATAATGTGTTCTCAATGTGCTCACAATGTGTTTCTCACACTGTGTTCTTTTTAGCAGGGCTAGTCTTGAAGCAATATGGAGCAATGCTTTCAAATCCACAGACTGGTTCTCACCGTTGATGAAAATGAGCTGTGGAAAATGCTTCTCGCCATTTTTCAGTCCAAAGTTTGGAAGTCATGTCACAAATGTACACACTGAGTTGGTATGACTTTTCCACCAGATAGTGCAGTGAATGCAAAAGTCTTGATTCAGACTGTTGATGGCAGTTATATGTCAATTCCACTGTATAGAGTGGATTTGAAGTGTGACCTAGTTTCTGGTCCTGTGACTGTTGGAGTTGTTCCTGAGTTGCCCATGGCAGGCATTGACTTCTTGTTGGGGAATGACTTGGCAGGGGACAAGGTGGTTGCGTCTCCAGTTGTTTCGGATAAACCAGTGGTGGTTGCTGAAACTGAGCAGTTGCAGGAGGAGTTTCCTGGGATTTTCCCAGATTGTGTTGTGACTAGGTCTCAGGCTCGTAGAGCTGTTCAAGATGATGCGGATTTTGTTGATGTGGAGAATTCCGGTGTTTGGTTGGCAGAAACCTTTTTCAAGGATTTGAATGATGGGGTTGCTGTATTAGGCTCCGAAGCTAACAGTGATGGGCTGTTTAGCCAGTCTTCCTTGGTTGAAGCACAGCAGGCAGACTCTGAGTTGAAAGGCTTGTCTCAGACGGCGTGTTCTGAGGCTGAGGCTGAAAAGGTCCCTGAGTGCTATTATGTCAAAGATGGCATTTTGATGAGGAAGTGGAGACCTCCCCATAGGCCAGCTGATGAGGATTGGACGGTGGTCCGTCAAGTTGTTGTCCCTCCCTGTTACCGCGGTGAGATCTTTAGGATTGCTCACGAGTTACCAGTTGGCGGCCATTTAGGCGTCAGAAAGACAAAGGATCGGATCATGCGGCATTTCTATTGGCCAGGATTGAATGTGGATGTGGCTGAGTTTTTGCTGACTTGTCACACATGTCAGGTGGCTGGCAAACCACAGCATTCAGTGAAGCCGGCGCCATTGATTCCGATACCTGCGTTTGAAGAACCATTCAGTCGGGTTCTAGTTGACTGTGTTGGACCTTTGCCTAGGACTAGGTCGGGTCATAAGTACCTCTTGACAACCATGGATATGTCTACACGGTTTCCAGAGGCTATCCCATTGCGAAATATCATTGCTAAGACTGTGGTAGATGCTCTAGTGCAGTTTTTCACTAGGTATGGGTTGCCCAAGGAAGTGCAGTCTGACCAAGGGTCAAATTTCATGTCAGGCATATTTCAAGAGGTGATGTATCGTTTGGGTGTGAAGCAGCTGAAGTCGTCAGCTTAATTATCATCCCCACTCCCAAGGTGCGTTGGAGCGCTACCACCAGACCCTAAAGACAATGATTAGGGCATTTTGTGAGGAGTATCCCGAGGATTGGGATAAGGGCATCCCTTTCCTGCTGTTTGCAACAAGGGACTCCCCAAATGAGTCGACGGGTTTCAGCCCAGTTGAGTTGGTGTACGGTCATGAAGTTAGGGGCCCACTTAAGCTCATCAAAGAGAAATTCCTGACTGAGGATGATGAGGTCCATCTACTTGACTATGTGTCAAAGTTTCGTGAAAGGCTTTCAAAGGCTTGTGAGGTAGCTAGGGAACACTTGAAAGTGTCACAAGACTCAATGAAGAGAAAGGCAGACAAAAATGCCAAAGCCCGAACCTTCAAACCAGGTGACAAAGTTCTTGTACTGCTGCCCATACAAGGTGAACCACTGAAAGCCAAGTTCAGTGGCCCCTACTGTGTCAAAAAGAAACTCAATGATGTGAATTATGTGATCAGTACACCAGACAGACGCAAAGAACAGAGAATGTGTCATGTCAATATGCTGAAAGAATGCTATGACAGAAAGTCAGTTGGTGTGACATAGGTAGTGGATAGCACAGTAGAATTCAAGGGTGAAAAGTTTTCACCGCATATCACTTACATTGTATGTGTTTAGCATATCCATTAATGTATGCAAAACAGTTTGACATGATTATATAAGCTCCGAGAATCCAAGCAATATCATTGTAAATGATATCCATGAAAAGAGAACATGGAATCAATGCAGCTTTTCAAAAGGCATGTGATAGTATGTGATCATTGTTGCTTGACTTGGATTTTACCTCACATTCTTTGTAAACAATAATGAGAAATTGTGAAGGTAAAAGAAACCCTTGCTACGGCAAGGTTTTCTTTTTCCCATGGGGGCTGGTGTCACAAATGTACACACTAGTAGTTATGTTCATGTATGATATGCTGTATGCATGGTTGTTTTAATGTGTATGTACACGGGGTGACCAGATTAATGGAGAACATTCTATATGATATAGATATAGTACATACAGGCTGACCAGATCAGTGGAGAATTTTCTAGGTGGTATACAATGTAGCTACAGTACATGCATGTGACAGGAAATACATTATAGCTCACTCAATCTAGAATGATTTAACCCATTCCAGAAAATTCTAGGAAGTGCTTACATATTTGGCTGAGTGAGGCACTGTCCCTGTATCCCAATGTGATTGGTAGTTAATTTTGACAATGATGTTATGCACATAGTTAGGCAGTGAGTCATCCTGGATTCCTGGAACTTGGACTTGCTAGTATGTTCAGGTATGTGGCTCCAGGTTGGAGAAAATTACAGAATGTTCAAGAAATTGGTGAATGGATAGTATATAAGCCGGAGAAATTCTGAGGTAGGCAGAGTACCCAACACCTCTGCTCTGAGAGTTACGTCACTTCTTGCTCTGAAGCGACTTGTTATAGTCGGTCCTGTGTTACCTGTTGACCTGCTATACAAACTGTGTTTGTGGAGATAAGGCCTGGGAGACATTTGTCTGCAGAGAATTAATTTGCCTGCATTGGAGATAGACTCCATATTATTTTAATGTCAAGGGACATTGCTACGGCAAAGCTGTGACGGGCAGGATTCCTAGCTGGACGATATAAAGTGAATCATCATTCAACGCATCAACTGGACGTGGTCGTCATAACGTTTGGATTCTGCACGTTTCGCTGTGGACGTATATCCTGGATCTTTACCACGGATTAATACTGAGGATTATCACAACATCGTATCTGGACACTTCAAGGGAATTACACGGATTATGTGATTTAACATATTTGGCTGTAATGCATGTAAGTGATTCCATTACCGATTTATAAGTGTTTTATTGATCATTACTGTACTGAACTGAAAGCCGATTACGAGTCTGTACCCACAATATCACTGTTAATAAACCGCCTGAACATTAGTTGATTGTTTCTTTTGTGCGATCATTCTCAGAGTGATTTTGGTCGTAACAGTCATATTTCGCAGACCTGATGGAGCATGGCCTTCAGGAATCGATATAGTCATCACCTCGATTAGCTCATTGTCATTAATGAATCAGCTCACGTAACGGGGAGCAAGCAAAATTAATTTCTATTCTACATCCACATGTTTTGACAGGCTTTTCAAATAGATTTATGCTTCCACTGTATTTCAGCCCAGCATCAACACTGCAGCAACTTATGATAAGTGAAGGACAGGTTGATAGCTTAGAAGAATGGTAAAGTATTATTTGAGGTGGGGATACAGCTTCTACCTTTTTTCAAAAAAACATTTGAAAGATACTTACTCCGCCCTATGTAATGTTAAAGAGCATGAAATTCTAACAGAAATCAAAGTTTAGTTGATTGAAATCGGTTTTGAAATGGCAATAGATACCCCCCCCCCAAAAAAAAGTAAAACAAAGCCATCATAAAAATGTTGGGTCCCCCTTTTATTAGCATCGCTTTGTTTTGGATATCTCAGCCATTTCGAAAGAAATTTCCATCAAATTAACTTTGAATTATAAACATTTAGTTCCTTAAAGCAAATACAGGAATATAAAAAAATAACCAGTTCGTTTGAAAGGAACGACAAAATATGCAAACTGTCCAAATATTATTATTATTTTGGTGCGGCAGTAATAAGATAATATACAGAAATGGCACATGTTGCTTGCTTTAGAAAGGAAAATAGTTATTTCTTCACTGCCGCAGTACCTACATTCAGTAGTAAGTCACTGAAAATCTGCATAAATATACATACAATTATTCAAATCACTAATATGAATACATTTCTACTTTTAGGATATACATATACATATATGCGCAATGTTGATTGTGATGCCTGTATCTATTAATTCAAGGGCAAAGAACATTTACATTTCACAATCTTAATGAACATCCTTACACCTAGTTGCATGAATTTCCATGAATTTGCAAGTACTTTTTAAATATAGGCCTACTTTACCACCCATGATTTCCTCAAGTAAAGCCTCTGGATATTAATCAATGTAAACAGCATTGAACAGAACCAATTTTCATTTAACTTTAACTTCAAATTAGCTTCCAGGTGTGCCCAATAGGTACAGAAAAATTGAAATCTTGAATTGTTTAATGTATATTTGAAACTACAAAATACTTTTTTTTTTTTTGCAAGAAGGGAGGGTACATCAATTCATTATGAGCATGTCTATCTATGTGTTGATATACAAAAGTTACATGAGTTTGGTATACATTGTAGTAGATGTTTTTGTCATAATCTGGTGCCTTGGCCACTCAATTACTTTCTTAACAAGAGACCCACGGTTTGAGAACTCGCCTGAGTATCTCATGTTTACCTTCTATGCAGTCTTGCAAACTGTTACCTAGGCAGAACACATCAAAGTTGGAAACCTTTACATATCTCCAGGACCAAAGGAGATATGATATCCATGTGTTTTTATTCCATGACACTGTCGAAAACACCTGCCAAGTCTGTAGAAAATGTTATCATGTGTTTCCAACAAGATCAAAACTTAAAACTGTTCCCTAATGAATTAGTTCTGGCAGCAACCAAACGGGGGCAATCCTGGATCTGCCATGAAACATTTGAAAGTACCTTCTACGGTATAGGGTCCCTGTAACCATGTAACCATGTGACTAAATAATATGATAGACTATCACCTGCCAAGTTCGGTAGGAAAAAAAAAAGAATAACCATATTTTTGGAAAAAATGATGATGAAAGTGTGAAATTTGGTCCCTAAATTAGTACAGGCCCAAAGGGATCACCCCTGAATCTGCCTGAATCTTACGAGTACAGTCAATGTGTATTTACTCAAAACATTTCTGCTTTTATAGAAGCAGAGACTCTAACGGTACTTCTTTCAGTGGTTGACGGGCCGCTTTGAGACTGTTTTCTCAAAATTTCCAGCCCTCCCTCCCTCCAGAGTTTGTAGTTATCCCGCTCTAGATGGCTGTGTGTGTGTCTCTCTCTCTCTCTCTTTGCGCATGTCACAAATTCAACACCCAAGAGTCATACAGCCCATGAGCCTGACACTAGACAAATGAGGCCCATGAGTCTGACACGAGGCAAAAAAAAAGAAAAAAGAAAAAAGGCCATGAGTCCGACACTACGCAAACAAGGCACATAAATTTGACACACCTAAAAGCAAAGAAGACCAAAGACCTTTTTTTTAATGCTGACCTCATTGACTCGTGGGAAAACCCCAAATGTTTAAAGCAGGAGAACCGATCCAGGGATGATCCCCTTCGGATCCCAACCAAATTAGGGAAATTCTTTTATTTTTCTTCTTCTTCTTCTTCTTTTCTTTTCTTTTTTTTTTTTGGGGGGGGGGAAGGGGGGTTTATATACTGTTTAGCGTACTTTGAAGTGTTTCATGGGAGATTCAGAGGTGTCCCCTTTTTGCCGCAGCCAGGCATAATTTGTTGAGGACCAGTTCTAAGTTTTGATCTTCTTTTTGGAAACGCGCATGATCACATTTTTTACAACTTTTGCAGGTGTTTTCGCCAGTGTCATAGATTAAAAACATATGGATGTCATGTCTCCCTGAGCCCTGGAGGTCTCCAGAGGCTTCCAACTTTGGTGTGTTCTCCCTAGTAAAAGTCTGCAAGACTGCATGGAAGGTAAACTTGAGATACTGGGGAGCTCTGAATCCATGGGTTTCTTGTTCAGAAAGTCACTGAGTGACAAGGCACCAATATATTACAAAAACAATTTCCACACCAAACTCATGTGACTTTTGTTTATCAACTCATAGATAAACATTCTCACAATGAATTATTGATGTACTCTCCCTGTTCAAAAAAGAAAAAAAATATATGCAGTATATGTATATATATATATATATATATATGGAGAGATTGTTCGCAAAACCGATAAGTCCATTTTTGATGATTTTGAAGTACGGTCTTTGTCATAAAGTACAAGATAATACCTTTTAAATGATATATTGGTCACTACATATAAAGGTACATTTTTGAAGTTATGGTCAAAAGAAGCAAACATGTTCTTATTATTCTCATTATTTTTCTCGATCTTCAATCGCAAATATCTCCATTTGGCAAATATGGACTTAACGGTTTTTGCAAACAAACTCTTCATATATGCAGTATATGTATACATATATATATATACATATATATATATATGAAGAGTTTCTTTGCAAAAACCGATAAGTCCATATGTGACTCTGCACCTCAAAACAAACAAAAAGTCGCCAGACATGAATTTCTAGTTAAGACCATATTCTCAAAGAGCAGACTTTTAGCTTTAAAATGATGCATAACTCAAATCAAATGGACTCTCCTAACCTATCTAAATATTGGAAAGAAAGCACAAACTCAGGAAAAGTGTGAACTGAGAAAGGAGGCTCTGAAGTACAATGTCTATTCAAGCGCTTAATCTTTACCAAACCGTGCTGGCTGTGCGATGAATGGGACAAAAAACAGGAAGTAAACCACCAGAGTAACAACAATTAAGGGATTATCAGATTAAATTGAAATTAAGCATGCCTCATTAACACATTCTGTCCATAATTAATGCCAACTTTCAAAGCAGTTACTGTAGCACTATCCTTTCAAAAGTTATTAGAGTTGAAAGTGAAGAGTGTGGACAAGGTTTTTCAGAAATGAAAAAGGGATTCTAAAGACACACCTAATCACACTATTCTACCAAAAATGTTCGAGATAAACTGCTAAAAAAACACACTTTCCTGCCCGTTTTATGATACCAAATTTTAGCATAATGTAAAAGAAGACCCGCTCTTTCAGAAAATATGAAAAAGTCAAGTTCGGCTAGGTTGACCCATTTCACTTATTTTCAGTCCTCACGCGAAATCAGTGTGTGCGACTTTATGTTCGTTTTGAGGTGCACTGTCACATATTTGTCAAATGGAGATATTTGCGATTAAAGGTCAAGAAAAACAAAGAGAATAATAAGAAAATTTTTGCTTCTTGTGACCATAACTTCAAAAATATACCTTTATATGTAGTGATCAATATATCATTTAAAAGGTATCATTTTGTACTTTATGACAGAGACCGTATTTCAAAATCTTCAAAAATGGACTTATCGGTTTTTGCAAAGTTTTCATATATATATATGAAGAGTTTGTTTGCAAAAACCGATAAGTCCATATTTGTCAAATGGAGATATTTGCGATTAAAGGTCAAGAAAAATAAAGAGAATAATAAGAAAATGTTCGCTTCTTTTGACCATAACTTCAAAAATGTACCTTTATATGTAGTGACCAATATATCATTCAAAAAGGTATTATTTTGTACTTTATGACAGGGACCGTACTTCAAAATCTTCAAAAATGGACTTATCGGTTTTTGCAAACAAACTCTTCATATATATATATATATATATATTATATGTATGCATTAAACATAAAGGCAGATTCTCACATTGTATGCAAATATGAGATGTTTTAACAATTCAAAGATTTCAATTTTTACGTAACCATTAAGCACATTCGGAAGCTAATTTGGAGGTAAAGTTAAGTGACAATGCGAGATGATGCGAGACAATGCGAGATTGATGTTCAGAGGCTTTTTAAAGGAAATTATGGGTGGTACATTACTTGCAAATTTTGACCCCCTTTTTCATACTTTGACTGGACTATTTGTTATCAATGTGTAACTATGTCTTGAACCCATGTATTGTCAGTTGCTGTTTTATCTGTAAACTTTTGTTTTTAAATGCTATATATTGTATTTTTATGTTTTTACCCATCTGCAGGCCATTGAAAGCAGTTTTATAACAGACGAGGCTGCCCTTATTAAATAAAACTGGAAATAGATAAATAAATAAATTATAACATTGAAGCCCTCACTAGAATTATCATATAAAGTTTGATTACAGACAGGCGCATGTTAGCATAAAGTAACCCAGTGCTTCCGGGTAAATGTTAATCTTGGACATCATTTAACTTTGTATAGCAACAACTCACTTCCGTCTATCTTTGTTTCTATGTTACTAAGAACTAATCAGTCCATGAATATGCCATTCCATGTTCCAACTGATTTAATTTACCTTTTTTCCAAACGATTGTTGCTAAGAACGCACTTATTCATATTATACTGGCATAAACGTATCGGGATTCTTTGAATAATTATATAAAGATGTTCTCCTTCTATGCAGTCATTTAAAAGGAAATTATCGCAATACCCTTACAAAAATTGATTCGACTTTTTTTTTGTATTTTTTATTTATTTTATTTATTTCCTTGGCGTTTTCACGCGTCGATTATCTTTTTGTTTCCATAAGCTTCTGTTGGTGATCAGCGGATCTGTAGGACAGTTTTGCTTGTTGCGTTATCTGCCTTTAATGTTAAACTTGTTCCATTCTGGCTTTGCTGTGTGTAAACGTGTGTCCGTTGTTACCAACTGGTGACACTATGATATCTGTATAAGATTGTGAATGAGCAGACTCCAATCTTTAAAATGATGTACAACTCAATACAAAATCAATGGACTTTCCCAACCTATCTAAATAACAGAAAGAATGTACACACACTGGAAAAATGTTTGCTAAGAAAAGAGGCTCTGAAGTTTAGGGTCTTTTTTTCATTGTGCCTAATCTCGCACAAAGCATTGCCCTGTGCAGTGAATGGCAAAAAAAAAACAAAACAACAACAACAAAACAAAACAGGGAGAAAAAACCCATAACAATCACAATGAAGGGATTATCAGATTGAGCTGAAATTTAGCGCATTTTATTAGCACATTCTATCCATGACTAGTGCCAACTTCCAATGCAGTATAGCAGCATCTTCTGTAGAGTTGTAAGAGTTGAAAGGGAAGTGTGCATTTATTTTAAAGAAATGACCAGGGGTCTGTCAGTCATAATTAATCGCGATATTCTCTACCAGAAAGTGTTAAAAAAAGAAGAAAAAATGCCAACACACACACACACACACTCACACACTCGCACAAAATCCCATTCGTTTTAATCACGCTTTCAGAATATTTGATATATACATATATATATATATATATATATATACATATGAGTATATGAATATAAGAACGACCCAAGTCCATGGATGACCATTTCAAGTAAACTTAAAAAAAAACTTCATAAGATTTTTTTTTTTTATTTGTCCAATAATATTCTATCTAACTGTGATGGGAAGGCAACATTGTATATACAATTTAGAACATATATTATTATGACAATTAACATTTACATTAATTGTGGAGAGGCCATTTTGTGTGATGGACTTGGGTCGTTCTTTGATCATATGGACTTGGGTCGGTCTTTGATTCATATACATGATATTCTGCTATAGAGATGAGAGAAGGACGAGAGAGGGTGCTATAATATGAATCTAAGAACGACCCAAGTCCTTCATGTTTACATTCATATAAGATTTAACTCATTTATTTCACGCACTTCCGGGGGTAATTAGGATTTATCATTTATACACAAGATGAGTCCATGCATAAGCTACAATTTCCCATGTCAAACTAAATTTGGCCAAAAATTGGACTTGGGTCGTTCTTATATTCATATACTCATATATATATATATATATATATATATATATATATATATGATGCACGGTCACATAATGATTATTAAGTTAAGATTGCACTTACGAATTATCCAAAAAAAAAAAAAGGTAAATGTGGGGGTTTGGGCGGATGAGATGGACATACCAAACTATGGTTCCAGAGGTTATATCTATATATCTTGATCGTAATGTTTTAATATGGGAGATAAAAGGGGAGAGAAAAAAGTGAGAAATGCTGATGAAGAAAAACAAATAACAGTTTATTGTCTTTGAAAGTGAAAGGCAAGCATTTATTGTAACAATGACAAATTTATGCAATCATTTTAAACAGTCTCGCATGCGAGAGATGTTGTATTTTTCCAGAGCATGCCTGATTCACGCTTGCAATGGAGGGAATACTAATAATTAATATGGTGCGGGTGCGTAATCGCTCATAACACAAACCGCTAAAAAGTCGTCCTTTCCGTGATGCAGTATGATCATGAGCAAGCACTGTCAACAGCTTTTTAATTTACCACATGAAGATTTTGTTTGCAAAAACCGATAAGTCCACATTTGCCAAATGGAGATATTTGCGATTAATGGTCAAGAAAAATAAAGAGAATAATAAGAAAATTTTTGGATCTTTTGACCATAACTTCAAAAATGTACCTTTATATGTAGCGACCAATATATCATTTAAAAGGTATTATTTTGTACTTAATGACAGAGACCGTACTTCAATATCTTCAAAAATGGACTTATCGGTTTTTGCGAACAAACTCTTCAAATGGTTACAGATATTTCACACAAATAACTTGTCATGCAAAAATAACACAAGAATGACGCATATGACGCATTGGTTTGTAGGTGCGCCGTTTCTTTTTTCGATTAGTCAAGAAGGCAACAGTTTAATCAACATCAAGATAATCAAAAAAATAAGATCATCACCAAATATCGGGATGTGTCGATAAAAATGTTTTTCATACAGAATGATCACAGTAACTTCTAGTTGGCTGAAAGAGAAGCTCACGCAGTCACAAGTGACGGCCGCTTATCTTTTGAAAACAACACAATCATCTACCTTTCATTTTCCCAGAAATGAGTTAATAATGTTTAGCCCGGAAGTCATGTATTCACACACTGCAAAATGTCTGGGTGTGCATTATTTGAGACACAGTGTGTGTTTATGTGTTCAGGTGAGTGTGTATGTGTGTGTGTGTGTATGTGTGTGTGTTTGTGTGTGTTTGTGTGTGATGTGTTTGTGTGGAAGAGAGAAAGAGAAAGAGAAAAAAATGGATGTTTATGAGAGATTGTCGGTGTGTTTGAAATATTGCAGAGGCAATTTTGAAAAAAAAAACCCTATTTTCTTTCCTCTGCATAATTTAACAGCGACGGATTTTTTTCGTGAGCTACGATGATACAAAACTCATTGAATAATTTCCTGCTCTACACTTTACTTCGTTGCGGTACAATACAGAATTCAATAACCTAACCTAACAAAAGAGATTTCGTATCAGTATTCGTTTTATCGCGAGAATAACTAAGAATATCAGTTCATACCTTGAAAGGATGAAAATAAAGTATAGAACAAGAGTGGTCCACTACAAAGCAAGGCTTGTAACACGTGGATCACTCAAAACGTAATATGTCACAAAAGACATCATAATAAACAGTAATATGATTTGATTTGATTTGATTTTGATTTGATTTGATTTATTTCTGCATTCAATCAGATACAATTTGAATAAAAATTTCCAAAGTACAAGGGTGATTGCATTGAGCAGTGTACATACCAAAAAAAAACAACAAAAAACCGTAGAATAAAATATACAGTATTTTTCAGTAAATGACAGAGATTATTGAATGCAGGAGACCACCATTGTAAGCGATTAAGCTTGAAATGGATGGGGGCCTCATAAAAGGACTATCCAACGACACAACTCTCTTGGAGGTAAGTGATCAGGTGGGTGCAGTGCAGTTGCAGGTGTAAGTGCAAGATGCAGTTGAAGGAAGAAAATAGAGATTGAAAAAATAACAATCATTTACCATAAATATTTGTTATCATGATGAGTGGGGAGAATATGATTGTACCAAATATCGTTTTAGTGAAGCTTTCAATCATTTAATCATAAACTACAAAAACAGTAATCATAAAGTACAAAAACAAGGAAGTTCAGATTAATCTTACAATGTTACAACCTGATGCAAGCACTATTCACTGAGCCGTGTGTACCACCAGAAAAGAATGGTGGAGACGAATAATAGTGATTACATAGACACATGAGCATGAGACTGCCCACACTCTAGTCATGTGTGAAAAACAACAACAGTGAAAAAAAAAGAAATAAAAAGATACTTACCCAAAAGACGCAACACTGTACAAGGAAGAGAACACAATAACATTGCAAAACAACAAAGTACAAGAACAAAGTGGACAGAGGAAAGAAAAAGGGGCAGAGAAGAATGAAGTGACGTCTGCATAACTGAACACGCCACTCCATCATCATGACAGGTGAAAGCACGGATTTTTTTTTTCACATAAAAAGTTATCAATCATAATATATCGAAAGCTGATGTTTTCTTGTAGGTCACTTTTTCAGATGATAAAATGATACAAGCTTCTTTTAAACTGTTATAGAGCCTAATTTCCAAAGTGAGATTCCAATATAAAAGAATGTATTTTGGGTATGTACTGCCTAGATTAGAATTGTATGCAAATAATATCATGAATGTTTGTCCGAAAACTTATGGAAATCATTAATATAATTTATGAATAATAATTGGCTTAACAAGCTTCCTTGTTTTACACCTCATTCAACTGCTTTCATATATGGGAGTCCAAATCATTGACATTGTACATTGAGACCTATTCGGTAGCTCGTAAACAACTGTAAGGCTTTTCCGCGAATATACCACGATGATATAATTTGGCAAGAAGCCTTTTATGGTTACCGGGTCAAAGGCTTTTGAAAAGTCATTAAAAAAATGCCTATTCTGTATGAACATATATACCTCGTGCATGCATGTGTTACTTTTTTCAACAAAGGTAAGTAGCATATGCGTAGTGCTGTAATAACCCTAAATCCAAATTGAAAATTAGAAAATATATTACTTGCTTTGAAACACTTAGCTGTTCAGAATGTACGTTGTTTTTTCAACAACAAAAAATGAATGAGAAGTTAACACTAATATAGGCCTAGAAGAGCTTGCTTCCAAAAGGCGCTGAATCCATTGAAAAATGATGGATTTAACGCCTCCGAGCGCTGACTCTTCAATTATTGACATGATCCCCCTCTCCTTTTCTGTGAGTTGAAATTATTTTTGCGATCTTTATATTGTTTGGAAGGAGACTATATCAGTATCGTTGGTTTTTACTTGAATTCTGTGTCATGCTCTTTATAATTGGAATGTGGAGACGGGTGACTACGTAATGACACGAATGTTGAATGGAGAAGGTTGTATGATGTCAAAACCTACCGAAAGGAGTATAAAATCTCAGATAATTTAAAGGGAACTTGACATTTTTAGTCTACAAATTTCAAATAAGAGTGAAAAGCCGGTATTAATCTGTCTTATTTATTGATGACGTTAATGTCTTTTAATACGCAAATGGTAGGTGCGAAAATCAATCCTGTTGTATAGAGAAGTTCCCAAAAATAAACTCGCACAGCCTTATTGCAATTTGCGTGTACAGGTTATACGTAATAGATGGCTAGTACACTTTCAGTTTGACAAACTATCCTATCATGTCTTGAATAGAATGATGTATTTAGGAAAATGTTTTGCTGGCATTCATTACACCAAATATAATCTCTTCCTGCCTTTTCATAGAGCATTGAGATCGAACAGTGCGGATAGGCGGAGCAGGGTTCAAACCAAAGACTAATTGATTTCTCGAAATACTCACGCTTTCCGCTGCATTTGGTAGACCTTTAACGAGCATCTACCCCTCGCCTTTTGTTCGCACCGCGCGATTTTTGCGTAGAATTACGTATGCAAAAAAAAAAAAAAAAAAAAAAAATGAATCGATGGAATTAGCGCAACAAACAAGGATGACGTGTTTTCTGACCGTGTGGGGAAACCATCGGTATATCGATGGACATCAGCTTTGATTTTTCACCATGATTAGACCAACCGCTTGGCGAGCATGCAAGCGTGTGTAAGTCATATTTTGCATAATCATAATATGTTTATTGCGCTCCCGACCCAGTACAAGATTACAGGGGTCCAGACATCATTCACCGCGGCGCTTTATAGCTCAGAACGGCATTTGAAAATCACACCATGTATACTTCAACAAATATTAAGATCAGTCGATGAAAAGTTTCAGAGAATGTTGGGACCAGTCAGTTTTGTACTCATGTGTATAATGATGGATTAATGAAGGATAATAGTATGATATACATGGCGCAGTTTGGGCTGGCGGCAATTTACAAAATAGAAAAGAAAGAAAGAAAAACACAACACTACCAGTCTTTCGTATCCCAAGAATCAAAAGATTTTGTACTAACGTCATTCATTAAGGGCGTGGTTCGGGAAGATGAGATGTCTGAACGAATTTGTCTCTAGATTGCTGAGATGACATATAAATTAACGAACTGTTTTCATTAAACTGTAAAGGAGTATAGTGCCAGTCGATACAGAACGTTCTCTCTATCACGTCTTCAAATCGTATCTTAATGATTCATGTATCTCGGATTGTCTTCATATCAATCAATAAAACTGGATATCAAATCACATTGCTCCATCTTAGGATCAAGTGTTTCCAAAATTTTCATAATCCACTGGCAATATCGCACTAAGAAATTAGACAAATCTTTTGACAATGTGAGGTCATGGCAGACAAACAGACTCACTTTTAATTGAGCGAGAGGCAATCTTGTCCTTTGTGATATTTGCTGGCGTCAAATCAAATTTGTCGTCTGCTATCTGATGACGCCACAATAATTTTGGGGGAAGTTAATACCTTTCTCTTCAGAGGAGTGTTTTCCTGAATTTTCCGAATCTCCACAATCGGCATCGCGTGTCCATTTCCTCCACTCGTAAAGGTGTTCGTCTTTTAATTGCTAATCAAACACTAATGAATACTGCCATCTTCAAAAGTGTGATGTGACTAGATTAGCTATCGATCAAATCGTCAATATCGAGCCGTGGAATTGGAGTGACACGATATCAAAGTATATGCGGGTAATGAGCATGAAACCAACCGACGCGGTAAACGATAAAGTGATAATCTCGCAGAGCCCGCTGTTTGGACGGAAGAGCTGCCAAAATTAATTCCCGCTGCATATTTCCTTATCAGACTACACCCTCATCAATCTTTTATAAAGCATTTTCACTTGTCACGGCAAATGACTGATATTCCGCTGATTTATTGCCTCACTGGATGCCAATAACGCCCGGTTGCAGATCGGGGCTGAATTTGTGTTTCTCTGTGTGTCTATAGTTGTGAGGGAGACGTCTATAATTTGCACCAAATGATCTACTATTTAAGGAATGATATTTTAAACAAATCTTTGCCAATTTCGCCATAAACTGTTTTTTTTTTCGTCTTAAGGAAAGAATTAAGCTCAATATTTGATTCAGCACTAAGATTTTTTCTTCTTCTAGGAGAAAGTCCTTTTATTCTACATGCTTTGCTATGTCATACAATAAGTTATTATATCTCTCTTAAAACTTTAGTGAGTGGACGGGTAGGCATGCATTATTTGGAAAAACGAATTTGTACACATGATGATATTAAGCGATAACAGGATAGCGAAAGAAGAAAAAAAAACACAAAAACAAAAACAAACATTGAAAAATAAAGAAGGACAGACAGATACAAAAGACACAGAGTGTGAGTACAACGACATAATGCATGTAATCGTTTTTAACGGTCTATAGCGACCATTCTATATGCCCAGAGGAAATACGATTCACGCTTGAATATTCTGAATTATTAAGTGATGAAAGGGAAAATGACAAAGCCAGTGCCAATGCACTTTTACAAGGCCTCCTTTTAATGATTTAGCGTGTTGTGTAAGTGTGCGCGAAAATGCGTGGGCGCGTGAGACATGTATACTCGAAAATTCAAGGAGGCAATATTTCCCCGAAACAAAAACAAAAACAAAAACAAAAACAAGTAATAATCCACAAAAATCGAAGGGAAAATGAAGACATTAATATAAACCTATACAAAACTTAATTTTGATGATAACCCAAGTTTGCAGAAAAGTTAAAAAAAAAAATCATGCGACAGATAGTTCACTTCCCTGGAATGTCTCAGGGTTGCTTTCACAACCCCTTTCCCTAGCACGCAAAGAATAAACACATGCAATTACTTTCAAAACTCAAAACATTATAAAACATAAACAAGACAAAAATAAAGTAATGCAAAACAAAGTTAACTCTAGTACAACCAACTCCTTCCAGGTTCTGTCACAGTTTTTTTTTTTTTTTTTTTCAGTAGACAGTTCATGACAGATTATACATCAGTCAAGCTCATGGCTGGTGTTAGAGATCTGCAAAGTCTCCATCCAGTGTTTCTTGGCTCAGGCTGAGGGAACTGTTTGGTGTAGATGAGGCAATGTCCATGTCACGACGGATGACAGATGTAGAGGTCACTGTGGGACCTGTAGGTAAACCGCTTCCTTGCTGTTCCATGAGAATAGGTTGCACATTGGGTGGCTGCAGATGGGAGTAGTATGACATCTGTGGAATGAGATGGGCTGGTGGCGCCGCTGCAGCTATGTTGGTGGCTAGCTGAAAATCCTGAAGGTGTTGTTGCTGCTGCCTCAACTGCTGTTGCTGCTGCCCTAGTTGCTGCTGCCCTAGTTGCTGCTGCCTCAACATCTATTGCTGCTGCCCTTTTGAGCTCGGAGCAGCTACTGAAGGATGACCTCATCTTCTGTTTCCTTGGAATGGATGTGAGGGGAATGGATATGAGGGAACATTGGTAATCATCGAGGCTCCTTCTTTTGGTTGTGGAGCTGCATTCTGAGCTGCCTGTCGCCTCTTCTCCTCTTGGTTTTCATCTAACAGGTCGAGTACGAGCCTCATGGCACGAGTGACGAATGAATGCATCCTTTGCTGATCCATTTGGCGTGCGCATTAGGTAAACCAAAAATTGCCCACTCTGAGCAGCTGCATCTCTTGCATCTGTCATTGCACTACGCACGGACTCCAGTTCTGAGGACAGTGAGGAGAGTGCTCGAGCTGCCTTTTGACCGCCACGAGGAGTTGAGGGTAGTGATAAATCAGAGACGGCGTCATCTGAGTCATCTCGCTCAAGTTCCTTTCTCTTCTCAGCAAACTAGAAAATAACGGAAACCAAGGCTATATCAATCAATAGGACACAATGAATGTGAACTTTTACAGGCAAATATGCATATTGGGTCGGGCCACACTTTTGTAAATTTATGGGAATTCGCAGTGCCTTTAAACCCAATCTTTAATTGGCCTTCATGTTATTTCTCGGAATATATTTTTCATATCCATACCTTCAAATCATATGATATGGGAGCCTTGTTTTGTTGAATTAACATAGTGGTCTTTCAATTCAAATTTTAAGGTGAAAAGTTGTCATAACTTACGTTGGATCATCTCTGGTGATGCAACTGCACTAGGAATGGCCGGCGCATGAATTCGAATAATTTGTTAAGGATCCATTCCTCTCTTGCTGTAAGTTCTGCGGCACCAGCTCCCGATTTGCGAGATGTCTTTATGAGCTTTGAAAATTGGGTCCTAATATTGGGATACCAAATCCCTGACAAGTCTCCTGGATTCAGTTCCAGTTCCGCCTCCTTTTCTGCTCTTTTTCTCTCTCAGCTTGAAGTCCGCTGATTACTTGTCATACAGAAAAGTATGCTCTCGCAGCAAAGTTACCATGTCACCTTCTTCTTCAGGAGTAAGCATTCGATGCATCGTCTTCCGGGGCCTGAATGCAGTCTGGATATCAAAACAGCCATGAATTACATTTTTTTTTTTTTTTTACGAAGAATGAAACAAGATATTTTTCCAGTTCTGCAAAACGGGCATATTACACTAAATTAGAAATACGCAAGATTTGTTTCTTCTCTTTCCTACGGGTATTGTATTATTTTCTGTTATCATTTTGTTTCCATACTATAATAAAAAAAAATAGAATATTCCCGATACATTTTCATTTTTTCTTCAAGTTTCTTTCATAATTTTATTGGGGTGAAATGGTAAATGATATCTGATATATCATTCTAAATGTCGACCCCTCTTCAAATTACTATGTAAGGTTTAATAATATGTTTATTACAGATGTAATACTGAGGGGCAACTCTGTTTAAATAAAATAAATAGCATAGGTATATATATGTATATATATATATATATATATTATATATATATATATATATATATATATATATATATATATGTATAATTTATATATATATTCACCTCCTCCTGTGGAGACCGAGTGTGCGTATGCTCTTGGGTTCCTTCAATGTTGTTGACGGGGATTTCATCCGGAAGCGTAGGACTATAGGAGTTTCCTTTCTATCTTCTGATATTTTTGGCTGGAGAGTCTAATTCTGACATGTCTGCTGTTTGTTGTGGCTCTACTCGTGGCCCTTTTCTTTCTTTCTTTTTTCAGTGGGCCGAGCAGGAGTGGCTGAAGATACTGACGACATTTAACTTTTTAACGTGAACGATAAATGAGTGCTAAGAAAGTACGTCAGCACATGCTGCAACCACTGTCTAAAAATGCTCGGTATTTGATCGAGTGCCGGTCGAAGCGTGATCGAGTTTAGTCGAGTATCAATCGATAGCAGTCCTGTATCGGTCGGGTAGTGGTCGAGTTATTCATAAAAGTGATGAATCTTGGATCGAGATAATCTGAAACCAATCGTTTAGCATTCGAGTATAACTGGAGATGATCGGGAACTGAGCTCGGGGGAAAATCCGTCCTGACCACACTAGATTTCTATACGACCGATTTCCGATCACCTCGAACTGATGGTTTTCGGGTTTCCTACTCGAATATTTTGGACATGTCCAAAATTATCGTGAAGGAAGCAGGAGCGATGCCGATCAAGGTAGATCGACCCCGAATACCAGTGCCGAGCGAGTCCGACCAGGCCAAAAATTGATCGAGTTGATCTGATCGGCAGTGGGAACGCACCATAAAGACGTCTGACACAACATTGGACCCGAGGACCTAAAGAAATGTATCTATCGTACTTATCATCGGAAGCAAGAGGAGATGTTCATTACTCCGAAGGTTCCTTAATCCGTGAATAAAAATAGAATGTTGGGAATGTAGAGAATGCTTGCTAATCCGAATATAAAATTTGATTTTTTATTCTTAATTCTCGATGGTCAGAAAAATGAAATACGGTTCATTAGTCCGAAATTTATGAAGGTCATTAATTCGACAATAAAAAAGAAAAAAAAAGTATGTTTATCTGAAAATGAATTTAAAACTAGAAATGTCGCTAGGGCGACTGGTATGCCTCCACGCCATATCGCATGGTTCTCCTAATATATCTACAGTATGTCATTTTCGAGGACAGATTCACGTAACTGCCCCCCCCCCCCTCCAAAAAAAAAATGAAATGAGTATTAACTTTCCTCGAAGGAGTTTTCAATTGGATGGATGGTTAAATTGTTAAAAAAATCATTCACATATTTAAACATTTCCATTTGACCCATGACTTGCCCTTTGACTCCATGGCCAGTTATTCTTCAAAATAACGTGTAACATCCATTTTAATGACAATACTTTGAGCTATTTTCCAAATAGGGGAAAATTGGGACATTCTCACATTTTCACTTTTGACCTTTGACCCCAATGGCCAAAATATTTTCCTACAGAATCACAGTGCAGTAATGTATATATCTAGTTTTTCATTAAATTTATGCATTGAGTAATCTTCAAGGTGAAGAAAAAGTGTAATTTCAGCATTAAGTAGTAGGATTTCACCACGTAAACCTGGCCTTTGACCCTTGACCTTTGAAACAATACCCCAAATGTTTCCAAGAGAATTACTGTCAGGTAGTACATGCATGCTTACGAAGCTTCTTGAGGATATTCCTTGAGCCATTGCTTTTCCATGGAGAAGTAAAATGTTAGCATTTCTACTCGACCTTTGACATCTCACCTTCGACCCATGACCCAAAACATTTCCCAGAGACTCTATACCTGGTGATACATGCATACACTAAGTTTAAGATATTGCATAGGTGTTGGGGAAATGGCGATATTAATTGTAGAATTTAAACTTGAACTTTGACCTCTGACCTTCAACGTGTGCACTAAAAAGTTGATAGGCATAGCTTCGTCTATTCATACATACATATCATGCCAAGTTTCATTAAGATGATACTGTACCTTGAACGTTTCCTAAGTTAAGCTGTTCACAAAATTTATTGCAAACGGTTGGAACATCGGACTGAAAGACGGACGGACAACTAAAAAAAAACACAAAAAACACAAAAAAAAACAACAACAACAACAACAAAGGTAATGCCTCCGGCAACACTTAATGACGGAGGCATTAAAAGGGCATTTTACCTGTTTTTTATTTTTGTATATGTTGTTCTTTTAATTTTAAAAGACCCAGCGGTGCAAACAGAATCAAAATTTCATAACGATTAAGTCCGTAATTTAATGTTAAAAATGGAACTTTTTAGGTGAGAATTATGCTAATGAGCTGACGAGCCCGGATGTTATGATGTCACAGGTGCTCTCACTATTACTGATTACAAGTGCTCGCATACGCGTGCGTTAATTCATATCGAGTAGCAGACGACGCTTAGGCCTAATTTAGCTAGCAGGCGGCGCTTGTGTACTGTTCTATCCATGTAGATATCTCAAATTTCACTATACCAAATCGCACCAAAATTACAGGATATACTTCATAGCATATTTCAAAGTATTCTCTTATATTTGAACGAAATCGGTAATCGAGAAGTATCAATATTGACGTCGACTTTCAAGTCGTCACTCAAAAAAAAAAAAAACTCACTCTTCGCGAGATATCTTGGCGAACGCAAGATGCACAATCTAGAACTGAAGTTAGCCGACTGGTACTGTGCGAACAGGGAATTTACGCGAGAACTAAATTCAAAAGTGTAATGATTTTTTGCGACTTGTGTGATATAGGAACTACATTTTTCATTCAACTTACCACAAATAATTTGTAAATTTATTTATTGCCCCCGATTACTTGAAAGATTTGTCTCATGATATTAAATGGCTAACTAAACAGTCTGTGCGTGCGCAGCAGGTAGGTAGGGCCTGGCCGCAATCACTCGTGTTTTTCGTAGAGCAGATTATTTTTAGCGACGCCGACAGGAAAGTCGACATCTACACTTACGCTTCCCGACATGTGATTTGTTTCCACTTAACGTGAGCTGTTGGATATGAATCATAAAGTATTTCCTGTGAGTTTGGTGCCATTGGCAAGGTGAATTTTGAGATATCTACATGGATACGGAAGTACGCTAGCACTATACCTACACCAGCGCTGGGATCGCGAAGCGGCGACACTGTGTAAGAATCTACGTGGTCAGGCCACTCTTCCGAGATATGGGTCCTAGTAGGCCTAATGAAACAAACTGTTAGATCTAACATTAGTCCTTGGTGTAAATAACACCACTATGAGATTTATCTCGACTACAAAACATCGGAAATCCATAAAGCAGATACCTTACCTGAAAAATCCAGCACAGGAACAACAGTGCCAGCAGGACAAGGGTCCAGATCTAGATCTGGAGTCTGGACTTTCGTCTAGACTTCCTTCAAGTTCTGGCAGCAGGGGTATGTAACGTTACGCTGTGCCTTATTAGCGCTGTGCACATAGGACCTACAGCTGCAATGTCGACGGTGAGTGAGTGTAGGGCCTACTCATCAAAACTTGAGAATGCCACGTAGAACCTACTCCTTGACTGCTCAGTAGTCCTAGTCCTAGTTCTAGTATTTCAGAGTCTATGTGTACTGGGTACCGTTTTCATCTCACTAAGCGTAAATCGTGCGTGCCGTTGAAGAGAGTCTATCTACATTTGGATTTAGATTCACTCAGCCCTCATCACGTTAGATAGTTTGAACTGGCGAACCATCGCTCGATCATGATCATCAATGCGTAACGTTACTTACACATAGTCTTCTATGGGCAGCACGTTCGGATAACGATGCCAATTTCATTTTGCATATCTGGAATTTCCCCACAAGTTTTATCTAAATAAAAAGCTGTAGAAGAGATTGCTTTTAAAGATTAATAGATATTGTTTAACATATTTATTATAGCTCCATATTGCAATTATAGTAAATAACAGCTTTTGCAGTACTTCGTGTGAGATTTCATCAGTAAATTGGCATTATGTAGTTCGTCTTGCTAATGTCGGAGTTGTGCACCAAGAGCACCTGTGACGTAGGCCAAATTGTGTGGATCGTTCCATGGCTTGCTCGTTTTCATTTTTTTCAAAAAATCATTACAGGCTTATCCTGGGTTTTACAATCCTCTCTTTCCCGTAGTAGGCGTCAAAAAATGTAGATTAGAATTATCAGACAATTAGAAAATGTCAGTACAGTTTTCTTTTAACAAGTCCGTTATTCTGAGGGAGGTGGAATAGGAAAATGATGGAAAGAAAATTAAATGTCCAAGGTCATTCAAAAGTGCAAGGCACAGAATATCATAACAACAACGACAAAAAAAAAAAAAAAAAAAAAAATGATATGTCCCAGGGCATTCTGGATTCACCCTTGGATAGTCTGAAATATTAAAGTGGAAAATAGTATTCGATTATTATGAATTAAAGCACAATTGCAAGGACTTCTTTCCCAATGATTTAGCACAAAATGAGTTTTGAACCAATCAAAAGAAGAAATACAGGTATTAGAAAAAAAAATCATCTGACACCCAAAAATTACACAAACACACACTCACATACACACCATCCGTAAATGCGTGTATGTTGTGTGTGTGTGCGTGTGACTGTTTGTGCTTGTGTGCGCGCCCGCGCCCGCGCATGCGTATAAAAACAAACAAGTAGCACCATCACCAGATAACGAGGTATAGATCAATAAATATGATTCCCCATGTTGACAGATCACAGTAGCTTGTTGTAGCTAGTTAAAAAGGTCACACAGTCGCAGCTTTGACCAAGATCATTTTACAGACTTATATGTTTAGCATTCCACCATTGCATCGCACAATAGCAGATGTGACAAAGTTTTCCTGTTTCTTCTTCGAGCATTCTCTAATAGCATACGGTTACGTTTGTTTACCCCCCCCCCCCCCCCTCATATGTAGTCGATGAGCAAAGGAACTGTGCAGGTTGACAAAAGAACACACGGGAAGGATACGAGCCATTCCCTCGAAGAAACTGACAAGCGGAGTTGAAAGAAAGGTAAGAGGCAAGCATATTTCTAATGTTTTGTAATTGTATTCCAGCTCTTTGTAACTACACCAGCACATCATAGCCTTTTAAGAGAGTGCGGAGGTCACCTCTTACATCTGAGAAGAACGTTTTGAAATTAAATTTACTATACCTGTACTTCATTTCTCGACATAGAAAGGACTTGAATAGGTCTTTTTTTTTGCTTTTTGTTTTTTTGTACCATTACTAATGTGTAACTTCCTTTTGATTCTGATACTTGTAATACAAGGTTCATGAACTACCAAAAGCGCATTCAATTTAATATAATAGTACCCCCCTCCAAAAAAAAAAAAAAAATGTAGTAGAACTTCATTCTGAAGCTCTATACTGAAAACCATTGAAGTAGAGCTCTAATAAGAGATTGAAGGTGTGCGTTTCTTTTGAAGTCTTATGGTGCAACCGAATGTAATCAATTTTGTAACACATTTTGTAAGCAAGACGTTATCTTTTATTCCTATAGACTTCGTTCTCTTGAAGCACCCCATTATCACATCCAATATCAATGTTTAAGCAGTTCCCTTGATGAGCCTTGATGTATGCATTCAATTGATATAGGTTTTTCTTCCATTTGTTTTTCTTTTTCGCAGATTGTATGAATATGATTGTATGTCTCTTTGTTGTGCTGATCATAATTATGGACATGGACATGTTGTTATTCCTAGCTCTTGTGTATGTTTCCCACGATATGCAAGTCAAATTTCACGTATTTCTTTGTACATTCTATTGAAACAAAAAGAAATGAATATAAAGTTTGAATTGAATTGAATTGAATCTACAGGCACAAAAATAACATAAAGTTGAACGGTCCATCACCCGGACACTTTTTGCAACTCTTGTCACTATTAACAGTAGAAAACAGGGCTCCAACGTTCGAGTATAATTTTTCTGATACTAGATTTCTGTTTAAGCTTGACTGGGCTGATGGCCTCAGGCTGAATAACCCAGATGTCATGTGTATGCGAGTATACTGCTCTCTGTGTATAGTGGTACTGTTGAGTCGGAAAGGGGGGTTCCCATGCACCCCAAACATATATTTTTTTAATCTACTTCATCTAGACCAATTTTGTGCGTAGATTTCAAAAATGCAATGTTAACAGGTCAAAGCGTGTCCCATAGTGGTCAAAAATCCGTTTCCATGCTAACGCATGGTGAAAATGTCAGTATCTCATAAAAATACACGTAACCTTTGATAAAATTGTTCAATTATCATGGCTTTGGTATCAAATTAAAGAAAATTAAATTATCTATATGATGATACCAATTATGTAAGGGGTTATACCAATCTTCATATCAATTTTGAGGCCAGAATTAATTTTTTTAACATTCTGTAGCAAAAATGCATTTTTACCATAATACTATTCTATCTGTAAATCATACCAAAACAAATTCAATTGTTTGAATATTCTTCAAAATTATACCAAATATGTATGTAAGAAAATGTGAAAATTTCGTAGATGTCAAATAACAAGAAAGTTACGGCCATCCAAAGTTCACATTGACACCTGTCAAGAATTGGTCAAGAATTTCCAGATGGATGATGATGCGCGCCCTCCATTGTGGAGAAATAAGCAAGCTTGCTTGTGATAGGACAAAAGTTTTGGTGAGAAGCTTTATTGTTTGGATCAGACCGGGATCAGTCAAAGAAATCTGCCATAAATCAAACCTTTGGTATGTATCTGATTGCATTTTGTGTCATATTATTGTTTTTAAACCATTCTGCAACATACATGTATTTTTGCCTGAAAGCAAAGTACCAAAAAAACTTCATTTATTTAAGCTTTTCCACTAGTTTATGTTCAGTGAACTTCAGTCTCACATGTTTAAAAATGTGTTAGGATTTAGGTATGACATGAAATCAGAACTTGTTGATGTGCTGTGTTGAATTGAGTTGAATTTACTAATACTTAAAGAGAACATCTATGAGTAGATTGTTATTTGTATAGTTACTTTGCTGAGTGTGAAAGTAACAGATTACAAGATTAGTTTGATGGAATGATACTGTCTGTAACATAATACTAATTTTGGTGTAGACCTTAGTTCTGTAGACTCTGCATAATTTTGTATTCATTACAATAGATTTGTAATGTTAGAGTCTAGTACTATGTAATTAATTGATGGTGAAAACTAAAAGTAAACAGAAGCACCCAAATTTTACCTAAATTTGCAATATTTCATGAGGTATATTTTCATGCCTCTGCACTGAAGGTGGCGGATCCAGGGGGGGGGGGGGATTTGGGGCACATCCCACAGGATTGGCATTTACTGTACATCCTCTCACTAAATAGATATTTTGAAGCCATGCTTCTCCTATCATTTCCACGACATTCATTGATATAAAAGTGTGTAGCTGTATTGCTGGAACTACTTCTAAAATCATGCACGAAAGAACGTCGGTATTTGCGTTCATAGTATCCGTGTGATGTAATTACGGGGCTTGAGCGACGATGTAATGTTGGACACTTCCCAGGGGATTGCTTTTGAATGTTGACCCTTTTGACAATATAGTTATTGTAGAGCATTTTTTCTTTTTGTAATTATATTGCATTTCTTACAAACAAAAGGGCAATTGCTGTACAACCGTAACGACAATGTGAAGGCATGGTAAATTGAAACATATTTGTGCTATATGTTAGTGCATGTTTCCTATATTGCCCTGGGGCTTGGATGGTTTTGAACAAATCCCACTCGGTTGTCTTTGAATGTGCACCTCTTTGACTATAATAATTGTAAAGCAGTGTCTCTATACCATTTAAAAATCATGAAAAGTAAAGTGTCTTTATTTACCACTCGGCAAAACGACTTTACATGCATGTACAAGTGAGTTTGCTTTGGCATAATATTATAATGTATGTTTTGTTAATCTGTTTTGGGACCACGACGGTCAGGGCAGGGGTGATCTGGGCACTTCCCAAGGGCTTGACAAAATAGATATTGTAAAGCAACGTCTCCTATATCACTTTAATTGCATTTTACGAAAATAAAAGCGTATTTGCTACACAGGCGGAAGAGCTTTTCAGAGGCATGTAACCATGGAACATTTTTCGTGGTTGTATACTGCATGTTCTTCATTGCCTTTAGGATTACTTTGAGCACCTCCCACAAGGTGGTCTCTGCAAGTGAATCCTTTGGACTGCATAGATATTGTGGATCAATGTTGTTATTTCATCTCTACCCCGGCAGTTTTTATAGAAAAAAAAAAGTGTCTTGATATGGCAGGAATCCAAATCAATAGACTTCAATTTAATTTTTATTTCATTTTTCGACAAGAACAGATAGACATCACTTTCTTTGTAACAGAAAATGAGGTGCGTAAAATTATGTCGAATGAGAAGAATGTACAATGATTATAGCACCATACGATAATTATACATAATCACAAAACTCAAGTAATAGTCCTAAAACTCAAGGAACGACCTTTTTTGAGACATGCACTTTTGGAACGACTGTATATACTATAATTGCGTTAATATTTGCGTTACACAGGTCATATATAGAGGCAATTAATGTGTGCACTTCCCATATAGTAGGCTTCCTTCGAATGATAACCACTTTAACTATGTCAGTGTAAGTAAAAGTGCAGAGCAAGTCTGTTGACTCCATTGAATTAAATTTTCATTAAATAAAAGTTTTTTTTTGTTTTTTTTTGTTTTTTTTTTTGTTTTTTGTTTTTGTTTGCTAGAGGACCAGAAGGACTGTTTAAAGGCATGTACCCATAAAACATATTCATGTATTTGCGCTGGTACATGATTATTGCATGTCTTAGACTGTCTTTGGGTGGGGTAATTTTGGGCACCCTCCACGTGGTTGTCTTCGTATGTGAACCATTTTCACCTTACAGATATTGTAGAACAACAATTCTTTTAGAACTTCCACTGAATTTTAATGGAAATTAAATGTATAGGACGTAATGCACAGAGTTTTTTTTTTTTTCGCTTCAAACAGCTGTAGTCACGTGTGCATATACATTATGTTTTGTACCGGGCCGTGAGGGTATAGGGATAAATTCGGGTACCTCCCTGCATGCGATCCGCTTTGACTGTGCACCACTTTTTAAAGATATACACATTGTAGAAAAATGTCTCCGCTGTCAATGCCAATTGTATTTCATGGAAATAAAAAAGTCTTTGCTCGACGGCGAAACGACTTTAGAACAAAATCTTGTACGCTTAGAACAACGGAAATCGTGCTGGTTGATGCATGTTTTGTAAATTAATGGTCGTGGGGATAATTATGATCGACTGGGGTAACTTTGGGCACTATCCACAAGGCTTCCTTTGACTGTGCCATCTTCAATATCTCAAAACCCTCAAGGATGCAAGAGCTGAATCATCAAGATTCGAAAAAAAAAAACACCCTCAAAATAGAGTTCATTCATTACACAATTACCGTTGACAAATTATAGATGCTGACACTTGTTTGATTTCGTACTTTGATTCTACGTAATATTAATGGATAAGCTATCATTATCTGTCTGATAACAAACTCTAATCTTATGCTAGTTTACTAATGCTGTAAAGTTTGTTTTTTGTGAAGAGAAACTGAAATATCATATTTGAACACTCTTGATATGCTCATATCGGGCACTTTGATGCATTAGAATATTCCGTTGGCTCGGAACCCTTTGCATATTATGCAAATGAGGCCCAGACTATGTACATGGTGAAATGTTTGCATCGCACTAGTGACATTGTAAACATAGGTTTCAACACTTTCGGTGTTCCAATCTGAAAACTAGAAGCCTAGTTTTCATGGAAACACTGTATTATTATCATAATGGGAGCTAATTTGCATATTATGGAAATTTAGCCACGTTGCCCCACTGGATTTCTCGGGACTTTTAGTATGGTGTTTAGGAGCCCATAACAAGTATAGCACTGCAGTGGAATTCCTACTGTTGCAATTAGTGTTGGGTGAAACCCTATTTTGACTGGACTAATGTGATCTATGACAAAATGTGTATCCAGTGTCTGTTAACAGTGCTTCATTTCTTTCAGAAGTACAGTATTTGTTGTAGTAGTCCATCGAGTATAATGAGCTTGCTCTGGTATCGTACAGAAGTTCATGCAAGACCCGTTTCACCAACATTGATTTCAGTGAAATCAGTGCCACTTAGTGTTTTCAGTTTCGCTTAGCAAGTCCTCGTGACTGAAACATACCAATCAGAAAAGTGAGATAGCGAGACTGAAACCAGTAAAGTGAAACTGAAACCAATGAAAAGTGAGATAGCGAGACTGAAACCAGTGAAGTGAAACTGAAACCAATGAAAAGTTTGTTGAAACACCTTACAGGACTGCAAGAAAGGAAAAGGCATGAACTAACCATTTTTATTGGGATTGGGGCGGAGGTGGAGGAGGGCCTCATTTTATGAGAAATTGACTTAATCTATGTTCTGTGCCTAATTGACTTGAACAAAATGTCAGCTTGTGCCAAATGCAAAAGAAAAATCCAGCTACTGGGAAGGAATATATATAATACACCACTAATAATGAAAATTGTGATTTCTGGACAGCTGTGTTATAATGGCTACAGGCAAGTTTGAGTGTAACCATGGTAGCTATGGTCTCTAACAGGTTAGGTCTCAACTCCAGTCAATTAAATAGCTATGAATTTGCATACTTATGTAAATTTAAAATGGTGTTTAACGTTGAGAAGGTGTTGCATTTTTTTTTTTGTTTGAGAAAAACATTGTTTTTAGCATAAAGTTGCCAGAGAAATGACTTAATTTGGGCTCAGATTTTTTGAAAAAGAGGTCACAAATGGGCCCAATTTTGTTTGAAGAAAGGCAGGAAATAAGAAATACATACACTAGAAACTTATCTCATGATTAATGTCAGTTGTATAATGAACACTTGAGGTATCCTAAAAATTCCCATTCATTTATCTGGTTTGTGGGGTGGCCATGTTGATGACGTCATTTCGGCATGTTCCGAATCAAGACTTCTGGGTAAATTTTACTGGTAAGTTTGTTAAAACATATGCTTTTCAAATACAAAATTTGTTTGTTATACGATTATTGGCCAGTTGACCCCCAAATTCAGCCTCAATTCCCTGGCCTATAGACTTACCGTTGAAATCAACTACTGGTATATAATAAA
Source organism: Diadema setosum (assembly GCF_964275005.1). NCBI lineage: Eukaryota > Metazoa > Echinodermata > Echinoidea > Diadematoida > Diadematidae > Diadema > Diadema setosum. The sequence goes on along the minus strand of NC_092687.1, from coordinate 42,716,452 downwards.
TTTTAAACAGGGCCCCGGTATTACGAAATCATATTGTTCGATTCAAGCGATTCGCATGCCCTCGAACGAAAACGTGCACCGTATACCCGAATAGTATACTAGTACTGTACTGTACTCCTACTTGAACCAATGATTTTTTTTTCTACTCGCCCCCCCCCCCCCCCAGCAGCGCGCTGCAAAAACAACTACCCTGACCTCAACATTGATATGAAGATTAGTATAAATTCCGTGTGATGATTGGTATTATCATTCAGAGAATTTGATACTCTTCATTTAAATCATGATAAGTGAACAATTGTATCAAATATTACATACATTTTAAGGAGATTCTGACATTTCCATCATACGTTACCACATCACACGTTTACACATTCTTATCCTGGCCGTGATCTTTCTATCACAGCTGATACATATCTTAATCAAAATTACTAAACATAACGTGTTCATTGATGCTTACTGTTCAAAAAAAAGAAAAAAAAAACATATTAAGATTGGTTGTACTTGTATGAAATATATTTTTCTTCCATCTGTAATAACCACTCTCCCCCTTTCCTTCCCTATGAAAAACCTAGTTACGGGTCTGTTACACTGTCATTTTTAACAGGGTTGCCTCCTTCAAACAGCCATGCGCTGCGGGTTGGTAAAGACGGCTGCTTGTTTGCTGATCATAGCGGGAGGTGAGTGAAATATGATAAGGTTGCGTGTCTCCTTTTTATCTGTTCACAATTCACGAGTGTATTTGTTCTACAATGGAAGAGGAAACTAATGTTGTTTTGATGTTCATATATGACTCTACATCACAAAACCGAGCAGAGGAAAGACATGGATTTCAGTTAATGGCTGATTCTGGAAGAGCAAACTCAAGCTTTAAAATGACTCATTTCAAATGGACACTCCTAAGCTATTAATATAGATATTGGAAAGTAAGCACACACAAAATTGTAAACTGAGAAAAGAGGCTCCGAAGTACAGTGTCTAAGTGACAATCGCTTATTCTTTACCAAACCCTACTAGCTGTCCGATGAATGGGAAAAAAAACAAAACAAAAAAAAAAAAACAAAAAAAAAACAGGATGTAAACCACAGGAACACCAACAATGAAGGGATATCAAATTTAAATGAAATTGAGCATGCATGTTCTATTGACATTCTGGCCATGGTTAATGCAAGCTTTGAAAACTGTGGCATTATCCCTTCAATAGTTATTAGAGTTGAAAGTGAAGAATGTGCAAAGGATTTTCAAGAAATGAAAAGAGGTCTCTAAGACATATCTGATCTCCTAACTTTACAAAAAGAAAAGGTTGTATAAAAAAACTGTTGAAAACACAATCTTCCATTCGTTTTATGATCCCAATCTTAAGAATAATGTAGAAGAAGAATAGCTCTCTCAGAAAATATCAAAAACTCAAGATTGCCTTGGTTGACCGGTTTCACCTTTGTGAGTCCTCACATAATAATCAATGGGTGCGACTTTTTGTTTATTTTGTGATGCATGGTCATATACATAATATTTTATAGATATTTTCCTGCCTAGTTTTATCAGATTCTCATTACAATTAATAAGATTGCGTTTACATTTAAGGGATTTTCGCCAACGCTTCACTCTGATAGTTAATGTAATTCGTTGATCATTCAATTTCGTTTCGTATCATTTATTTCAGGCTTTATTTTGTTCGATTTAGGTAGAAATTTGTTCAATTTAACGACGAAAAGTTGGTATTCATTTTCGCCCCAACTGAATATAGAGTTCATCCTATACTAACCACCAATTTCAATTTCATTGATAGTAGCACAACTTCGAACTTTTAACATGATAGTTTACTTGGTATAAACAAGCTCTGCTACAGATGACCCATACAGCATTTACACGACAACTTCCTATATCTGTTTAACATTTCGATTATAATTATGATTTCATCTCAAATTTCAAAGTTTCATTTATTCTTTCGAGTTTAACGATATCTCATATTATATCTTTCTGATTTCTCATGCCCGTGTAACTTTATTCATTTATTATCAACAATATGGATATTACCCTTTTACGGAGTGGACATAATATCTCTCATGTCAAATATGACATTTTGGGTGCCTCCCCTGAGTTGATTCTTCTTTTTCGTCTGTTCTAACTACATTATACATTGCTCAACCCAGCCGTAGACCGCTTTTCTTTTTTTTTTTTTAAAGAGTAGACATATAATACAATGCTGATGAAATTAAATTGAATGATTTAGTTTGCTTTTTTCATTGCTAATCTCGGTGATCCTTTTGATTAACTCGAACTCGAATGAAAGCATCGATAAATCGATTACAAAACCTACAGTTCGGCAATCACTCACACTGAATAATCGATATTCGTTTATGTTGAGGGAGCACAATGATACCACACATTTGTCGATCAGTTGCAATAAATACATCTCGACACATAAGATTCTGTATAATTTCCATTATACAGTATCCTTGTTATAAGCGATATCAACCATTACTGGATACGGGACATGCAGAAGCTCGGTAGTCTAATGGGAATATTATTGACCCCTGTCAGAAGTTAGGGCGTTCGTAAGTTCTAATCCTAACACATGCATGCATGCAGTATACATTGGTCCATTGATCACATGATATTTCCACATTTCTAAATCTTCAGACTCTCAATAAACCTTGTTTGTTTTATTATATTTCTAAGTTGATAAAGGACAGTATTTAATGTACCTTTTTAGTCATTAGGGTTAATTTCTGTCAATGTTATTGCACAACATTAGATAATCTCCATCTTCAAAGCAATCGTAGATTTAAGGTTGCGTGATTATCCCCTCTATCATACTCGCTTTGCTCATTAGCTTATGTTACAAACAAAATACGAATTCTCCGTACCCGGTACACGTCCATTGATTTTTATGTGTACTGTGATCAAATGTTGAATACTATATATAGAGTTGCTGAATTGCCAACGGCGTGTATTTAAAAGCAAATGAATTATAGTACTGCCCATTCACAATATTTCATTTTAAATGCTTGCGTGTTTGTTGGTGTACGTATATAATAATGTAGACTACCCTATACTGAATAATCATTATTCTGTGCCTGTGTGGAAGCGTAAAATGCAATAAACTTTGCTGGCGAAACTCATTAGAAATTGTGAGAATGACCATTCTGTATTATGAATAGTACAATATAGCAAATAGAATGGATGAATATATTAAATGTTATAACCATAACAAATACGCTTAAGAAATGGAGATTTTCTTTGGGTGGATGTGTACGCGTGAGAATTTGCAGGTAATACCGTGTCTTCCTCGCATACAATAAACCAAGTGTGCATGGACGTGCATCGTACCTGTGCAGAATTGCATAAGATACATGATTATTGATGATACATACTAACATTGTCGCATAGATCCTTCAATGTGAAGGACACGCGGATTTATGACTTATCAACAGAATAAAGTTGGTGGCTATTCCTTTTCTGTATGAATGTGTAAAATAGTATTTCCTCCTTTTGAATATTGGTATGAAACAAACAAAAAAAAAAAGAATGGTCATTATGGACCGATAGATTATTTGGTTCTTATAAACAGCGCTACTCTTTCTTTTTCTTACAAACAAATTTAATCATCCCTGCTTTAGTTTACTACCATCACCAGAAAAATGTGGATGTAATATTAATATGGTTTACATCGCAAGGTGCGAACTATTGTACTTTGGGTTTGCTCAAATTCTTCTCTACAAATACAATGTACTCTATTTTTTGTTCTTCAGCGTAATTAGACTCATGTTTGCTTCTTATTGTTACAACAAAATTATAATGTCAAAAACTGTAAAAACTTGGCAAAAGCCAACATTTTCAGCGCAGCGTCAACCGTCAAGGGGTCTCGGCAAGCAAAAGCGACGACCGACGACGCGCAAAATGCAGGTATGGTTTGCCGTCCGTTCATCGGACCGAACAGAACGCTCGTAGAAACATTCCCACGTGAGATCACTCCACCAGCCCACATCCGGGGCATACAAAGGCACATGGCTTGTCGCCCGATTCGACCAAATACAACAAGAGGTGAGACAGTGAGATCATTTCCCTGAAACATTTCCCTGTACCCTTCCTCTTTCGTTAGTTTGAGCGGGTTTCACTCTACAACAAAGATATAGCTATAATCATCACATGGAACGCACGATGTGCAAAGTTACACTTCATACAGGTTGTAAGCTTTGCGTCATCACGTTCATGACGTTACCCGTATAAAGTCGGAGCTCATAAAGTGGGGAAAAAAAATGCGTAAACCTGCGACTCTCGAAATAGCGCCATGAAAATTGTAATATTTTCAACTTTTCTTTCTTGCACTTAAGTGAGCCAGGTATGTATCGAGTTGAAGCCTAGCTTCTGGAGGATTAATTTATCTCCCGAAAGCAAAAAGCCAAAAGCCAAGTCATAAGAAGAAAAAAAATCCCAACATTGCATGACTTTTGTGGTTACGCATCACAATGTTGTAATGCGTGTATCCGTTTTGATCATTACATTACTGTATTATATTGTTGTTGCCGACAATAATCTCTTATGATTATACACGTCATTTTATCTTCCACTTATGCATTTCACATTCATATTATGCTAACAAAAACAAATAACAAGCATGATTTTGTCTATTGAAGAGTCTATTCAAGCGCTTATGTAATGTAAGCCGTGCTGGCTGTACTAAGAATGGGACCAAAAGAAAAAGTAAACCATCATAGCAACAACAACGGCAGTATTATGAGATTAAGCTGATTTTGAGCATGCTCAATTAACACATTCTGTCCATGATTAATGTCAACTTTGATAACAGTACCAGTATCCTTTCAAAAATTGAGATTCTAAAGTGAAGAGTATATAAAATATCTTTATACATCTAAGACGGGACATCTAAGACGTACCTTATTACTTAAAAAAAAAAGCACACTTTCCCTTTCGTTTTATGATGCAAAACCTATGAATAATATAAATGAAGAATAGCTCTTTAAGGATATAATCGTATGAAAAACTCAAGACTGACTCGGTTGACCAATGTCACCATTTTTTTAAAAGTCATCGCGTAAAATCAAGTGGTGCGACTTTTTTTTTATTGGTCTGTGATACACGGTCACATAATACGCACATGCATACATGATAAATACACATATATCGTAGATTTCTCATATGTCCATTTGTTTTATATCCTGTATTCGAAATTTATTTCAGTTTCAATTTCTCGATGTGATTATGGTTTATAATGATAATGTAAATTTTAGAGGGGAAAAAACACTGAAAGACCAGCATTTATATGGGAACTTTTCCTTTAATGTCGAAAACAAAGGTGAAACTGTAAAGCAGGGCTTGTAATGAACATTCCCTTTAAAACAATTATTTATAAGGTACATCAGGGAGGTAAATCACCTCACTTGGTACATACACACACGCACACAGACACACACAGACACAGACACAGACACACACAGACACAGACACAGACACACACACACACACAAAGAAAAACATTGGCCATTCCAGTATTATAAACATTATGGTGAGAAAAAAAATCAATAACAAAAACAAATGCCAAAATCCTTATATTCAATTCAATTCGATTCAATTCATTTATTTTCATTTCTCTTCTTTTTTTTCTTTTTCAACAAAAAAATAACACAAGATAACTCAGGTTTTACATCATAGACAAAGAACATTTGCCTTTGCAGTTAATAAATGGTATCAATAAACATAGGAGCGCATACTGGTAAAAAAAAATGATACAAAGTCATGCTTCAGTTGAAAAAAAAAGGAAGAAAGAATAGAGAGGTCAACTAAAAAGCAAAGCTTGTAGATTGTGAACCACTCATAAAACCTAAGAATTACCTATTTACAAACACTTGTGACGAATATGATATACGACAGGACGGGACAAAACAGAAGAAACACAACAACATGACACAACTTGCCAGAATAGATGAAAAGTATGGAAGGAAAGAAAGAAAAAAAAAAAGAGAGAATGAGAGAATGCCCACACGCTGAACAAGGGAAATGGATCAGGGGATGGTAGAGAATGTGCTTCATAGAGTTGGTGCTGCATGCAGCTGAGCAAGGATTGTAATGGTTACTTCTTTACGTAATAATGAATTCAGTGATTGAATGATTGGTGGGTGGATGATGAACCCTGAGGTTAACGAAACCTATAGCTATTAAAGGAAAAAACATATCAGGGAGGATTTAGTAAGAAAAAAGTTTCAATTTGCGCTTAAAAGAATACAAAGATGGGGAATTTTTTATTTCACAGCTCAGTGAGTTCCAAAATCTAGGACCGGTGTATATAAATGTATTCTGAGCCAATAAAGTTCTCAGGAGGGGTAAATGAAACTCATTAGATTGCCTAGTGGGATAATCATGAAAAGACTGGTTCCGTGGGAACATTGAATTAAAAATACTGGGAAGTGCATTTACATTGTAATTAAACATAAACTGACCAAGTAGAAAAAAATACAAATCTTTAAGTTTCAAAATCTCATGTTTAGTAAATAATGGCTCTGTATGGGAACGTGCCGGGACACCACAAATAATACGAATAACCGTTTTTTGTAACAAAATTAATTCATCTAGTAAGTTTTGATGGGCACTAATCCACGCTAGAAGTCTTACCTTATACAAAGGTAAGACTCACGAGTCAGACACTAGGCGACAAAAAACTTGCCCACGACGACAATGACTATCGGCCTTTTGGGCCTTGCTTGCCTACTTTGACCTTTGACCTCATTGACCTTTTTGCCAAGACAGTGTCGAGCTCTGGCCTGTATGTCTTATTCAGGTCTACTTCGTTACGCACACCCTATAGAACAAGGGTGATCATACGTTGATTAAATGATATCAACAGGTCCTTTCTGAATAATTATGGCCATTGTCGTTTTAGTTTTGTAATAGAGTAAGTTGATCATGTCAGTTACTGTCCTAAGTTATATTGGTCGGATTCTATTGAACAGTTTAATTTGATTCCCTCCTCCCCCCCCCAAAAAAAAAAAGAAAAAAAAAACACCTTAAATATTGTATTCAATCATGCAAGATGATATGCATACTTATTTGTATTCATTTGCGCGTATTTCAATATTACAAATCTATATATTTGGGTGCCACACAATCAAAATCGAAAGGAGCAAATAAAACACAGAAAGAAAAAATTTAGTCCAAATTCCTGCTTTCGGCGGTTCCTTTTCGTCAAGGTTTGTGCAGCCACGGGCCACAAATGGCGCAACGTTTATGCCGAAGCACAGGGGGAAAAATATGAGTTTGTGCTGCAAAATCAAATTGAAAAACCAAATGCTGCAAGTGTGTAATTATAGAGGCTTAAAAATGAACAACAGAAACAAAACAGATGATGGCGTTTAGATGGTTACATCATAATGACATCCGCTTCGAAGGCCCTACCTCTCCCTCCCCCTCATTTCAAGCGTAAAAGACCAAGAAATCGAAATGGCACTGTAAGTTTCCATGACCCACCTCTAGGTCTTACTGAGAAATGTCATGCATGTTCCTACCGAAACAAGGAAAAGTAGAAATTACGCGGTGCGTAATATATGTCCCCGCCGGAAGTAGCATTTTGTAACAAAATGTGCAATATAGGTAAAAAATCAAGGTCAAAGGTCAAAGAAGTCAAAGGTCAAAATTCTGTGTAGAAGTTTTGAAGCCCTCACTTAGTGCCATCACATAAAGCAAATGGAATAGAAATTGGGTTAGAAATGGCGAAGGAGTAGCATTTTGTAGCCAATGTACAATATAGGTAAAAAATCAAGGTCAAAGGTCAAAGAAGACAAAGGTCAAAATTCTGTGTAGCAGTTTTGGAGCCCTCACCTAGTGCTATCACATAAAGCAAACGGAATCGAAATTGGGTTAGAAATGGCGAAGGAGTAGCATTTTGTAGCAAAATGCACAATATAGGTCAAAAATCAAGGTCAAAGGTCAAAGAAGTCAAAGGTCAAAATTCTGTGTAGAAGTTTTGAAGCCCTCACCTAGTGCCATCACATAAAGCAAATGGAATAGAAATTGGGTTAGAAATGGCGAAGGAGTAGCATTTTGTAGCCAATGTACAATATAGGTAAAAAAATCAAGGTCAAAGGTCAAAGAAGACAAAGGTCGAAATTCTGTGTAGAAGTTTTGAAGCCCTCACCTAGTGCTATCACATAAAGCAAACGGAATCGAAATTGATTTAGAAATGGCGAAGGAGTAGCATTTTGTAGCAAAATGCACAATATAGGTCAAAAATCAAGGTCAAAGGTCAAAGAAGTCAAAGGTCAAAATTCTGTGTAGAAGTTTTGAAGCCCTCAACTAGTGCCATCATATAAAGCAAACGGAATCGAAATCGAGTTAGAAATGGCGAAGGAGTAGCATTTTGTAGCAAAATGTACAATATAGGTCAAAAATCAAGGTCAAAGGTCAAAGAAGTCAAAGGTCAAAATTCTGTGTAGAAGTTTTGAAGCCCTCACCTAGTGCCATCACATAAAGCAAACGGAATCGAAATCGGGTTAGAAATGGCGAAGGAGTAGCATTTTGTAGCAAAATGTTTAATATAGGTCAAAGGTCAAGGTCAAAGGTCACAACTGAAATTCTGTGTAGAAGTTTTAAAGCTCCCATGTAGTGCTATCACATAAAGCAAACAGAATCAAAATTGGCTCATAAATGACAGAGAAGTAGCAAATTGAACATTTTGATCACACACGGACGCACACACGGACGGACGGACGCACGGACGGACACACACACGTACGGAGCCCGTTTCATAGTCCCCTGCTCGAACTCGTTCGGCGGGGACAAAAAACCGATTGGCACAAAATGTTGAAGAGGGTCGAAATAATTTTACATCTCAGTTCGCCTCTGGCCGTTTCGGCTGTTGGTCCTGTCTGATTCTTCCTGCTACACACGATCCCTTCAAATGCAAAGTTTGTTTGCGAACCATAGAAGGCAGCAACATAGATTTGCAAGGTTGCGGGATACACTTACTACGAACAGCGCCCTTTTGCGTCCTTTTCATGTGATTTTAATTTTCCAATTAACAATTATATCAAGGGACCACTGATCACTCTTACAGTTGCGTCTATAAACATCCTCATATGTTCTGATTTTTTATTTATTTCATGGTAAAATGAGTGAAAGTGTAGTAAAGATAATGCGTATCACTAGCAATATAATCAACAAGGGAAAGAAAAAACCCATAAAACAAACTGAAATGATTTATACAGAAGAAAACATTGATGATTTTTCACTTTCACAGCAGCTTGCCATTCCTCGCCGTGCCTGAACGGAGGTGAGTGCATAACGGACAAACACGGAGGTTTCGCCTGTAACTGCCCCGACCAATTCTTCGGACCAACTTGCGGTGAGTTTTCTTTTTTCCGAATCCGGTACTCTTAAAAAATAAAATAAACTCTCTGTCTCTCTCGAATGCATAATTATCATTCATACAATTGCCATACCAACTTGGGAATGGAAAAGAAATAGTTTTCTAAGTATAACTTCTTTTCTTTTGGCCTTTGCTTTACATTATGTTTTTAATACAAACTTCACTGGCTGCATGATCTAGCACTTACCTGTTTACATTTGATCATGAAATATCGTTTAAGAAAAAACCGCAAAACAAATCAAAAACAAAAAAGCTAGAGTTGGAAATGCTGAATTGTGGACACATGCACACATGTATGTCACATCATTTATTTTTGCAAACAAATAGATAAATATGTATATGAATAAATAAATAGATATATATATATATATATATATATATATACATATATTATGTATGTGTCTGTGTGTGTGTATGCATGTTGCAAATTGCAATTAAAAAGAAACATCGAATTTCCGGGATACCCGTGTTATATTGCAATACCAGTTAGCGATGAGTGCTGAAATTGTCCCATTGAAGGTGTTTCCATTAACATTTTTATCATGCAAATGACTTCAAAGTGAATGTCTGCATTTTTTTTTTGCCCACCGAGACACAAGCTTAACTGTGACCACATAGGCGATATGCGTAATACTTGGAAATTGATAAATGAAATATTGAATAAGCATAAGGAAAAATGTTATTTCAAAAATTAAGAATCATGGATTTGAAATAAAAGATTTACCTATGAAAGCAAAAATATTCAATTAACATTTTTCGACTGTTGGCCGGAATTTTTATGCAAATATCCCGTTGTCTACTAATGAATTTTACGATTACCTGGATGTAGGTACTCAAAATTCAATCTTCCCCCCCCCCCTGTAACAGCATATGTGATTTTAGATATTGTTCATAATTTACATTTCAAAAGAAGTTCTGGTTATGAAGATATTGATAATATACTGTTAACAAATAACACTTTATATTGTTGATCCTTTGTTTCACATCTTTAAGTTATCAGTATCACAAGGGAAGGTACCATGCAGATGTTATGAAAATATCAAAAATAGTTCCAATTTTTAAAAAGGGTAATAGGGAAGAATTGAATAATTACAGACCTATTTCACTTTTGCCTAATATATCTAAAATGTTAGAAAAGATAATAATTATGTTCTCGAGTTATAGAATTTTGAATAGAAATGACATTTTGTCAAAATATCAATTTGGATTTCGCAAGAAACATAGCACAGCACATGCAATATTACCTTTCACTGAAAAAGTATCTCGAGCCATTGATAAGTTTCAACATACTGCAGGAATCTTCTTGGACCTCTCCAAGGCCTTCGACACGATCAACCACGACATTCTTCATAGGTGGGAAGGCCTTGGAGTGGTTCAGAAGCTATTTGAAAGACAGAAATCAATTTGTTTGTATAAACAATGGAAAATCTTCTTTGCGTTCATTTGATTGTGGAATTCCACACGGAAGTATACTATCGCCGTTACTTTTTATTATCTACATCAATGATTTTCCAAAATCTTCAATGTTCTTTCGTTTATATTATTTGCAGATGATTCTAATCTTTTCTTTTCTCATTCAAATCCTCATACATTAGTTGATATCATGAATGTAGAATTGAACAAGATAATGCAATGGCTAAGAGCAAATAGATTGTCGCTTAATTTATAGAAAACAAATGTGATGTTATTTAGTAATACCCTTGATAAAAGATTCTATTAGTTTGAAAATCATTCTCTATTAATCTAAAGAAAAAATATTTGATTAGCTCATATGTACCCCATGATTAGTTTGACTGTTTGGAATTGTTGTCCTTTTTTCTTCACGTTGCATCGAGAATGCTGACCTGCCCTTCGCTCTCTCTACCCGCTCCCCCCTCTCTCTCCCTCTCTTTCCCTACTCTCTTCTGTGTGTGCACAATGTATGTGGATGTATGCATGTGTATGTACGTGCGTGTGTGTGCGTATGTATGTGTGCTTGTGTGTGTGTATGTGTATGTGTGTGTGTGCGTGTTTGTGTATGTATATGTGTATGTGTATGTGTATGTGTATGTGTGAAAGCGTATGCTTCATGTTACCATCCGATTCGATTGAATGAAATCTGTATAATTTCATTGATTAGCTTGTGCGGTACATGACTTTGTATCGTAGTATTGTGTTGTAAAGCCATGTATAATTGCAGTAATGTAACGTAAGTGAGGGGACTGCACTATACAAGTTCGCTTTTTAGCAGCCCCTCAATTTTATTTCCATCGAGTTCTTTAAGAACCAATATGTATTATTATGTTCCAAGATATGTAATCATTTGAAGTGTAGCCTATTACCTGTGTATATTGACTGGAAATGAAAATAAAAAATCATGCATGTGAACATGCATGTGTGAAATGAAATGAAATGAAAGCTTCTGATGAATTGGGTGACTACATACAAAACACGAAATGGGGTAAATAGATTCTACTCGCAAGTCATTGGAGAACATTTCCTGCACTGCTAATGTGTGGAGGTGTGTGATCACCTCCCTGCATGCCATTTTACTTTGTTTAATGGCATGTCATGCTCCAAAAGCGATTTCGATTTGTACATCTCATAGCATGTGACGTCTTCTTCACTCCGGACGTTGGTGACGCTCGAGCGTACACGTTCCCTGGTTGGCACGTCACGGATGATGTTACGTCACTAGACTTCGAAGTAAGTGCTGAGCACGACGCTTTCTTGGGATTGAGCAGCGTCAACTGGACAAAGACGAACATGTATGAAATACGTAAGTTGTTGATAACAAGTAATTACATGAGTTTTGATTTGGTTCTGCTTCCTTATAGGGAATGATCTAACGGGGGTATTTATGATGCCCCTTACCACTCAGTCTAGCTGTTTGAAGGGCATGAAAATTTCATCGCAAAAGTGTAAAACACAAAAACAGATATGAACTGAGGAAAAAAGGAAGAAAGACGGGAAGAAAGGAGTCATTACCTACAGGTATGCTTGTAACCCATTCCTTACGGGAACCTGGTTCATTTCATTTTCATTTCATTTTTATTTCATTTCCGGCCAAAACATACAATATGACAATTTCATATAAGCAAATTAAGTACAATGTAACTAGTACATTTCCAAATGAAATTTAGATACACGTCATTTGTTTACATGACTCAATAAACATACTAGTTGAAAAAGTACATGGGCAAAATGTGACTGAATCATAAGAAAGAAAAGGTCGGAAATGGAGGGGACTGCTAAAAAGCCAAGCTTGTACCTGGTTTACCAGGTTCCCGTGGGAGCAACTGATATACGGGAACCTGGTTTACCAGGTTCCCAAAATGAATACAAGGGTGCCTGCTTCAGTGGCCTAAATTCATATTTCTTTGTGTTAAAATGCTCAGAAAAGTTGGTTTGATAAAAAGATCAGAGTTTATTCTATCAGGATTTGTTCTCCTGCTGTTTAAAAAAGGGGGGTTTTACAGTATGTACCTTTTCCTGATTTAGTTTTTTGTTTGTTCTGCTGGAAACTCGTACGAACATGTACATAATGATCAAGGCTGAGATCAGTTAGAAATGCGGGTTCGCTGACCCCAGTCACCTAATTCAGGTACCTGGTTTTGTTTTGTGTAGAACAAACGATTCTGAGAGCTTATCAGCGCACGCTCTATTCATACCTCGCACCCGATCGATATTTCCATTGTTCACGGGCACAAGTAGTTGACCGTAGAAAGGGGGACACAATGAACCGCTTGACTGCCTTCACACAGCGGCTTACCAACCTGTGTGCCTCTCTGTCGACGGGCGAAAAGAATCTCGTTTGGGGGCATTAAAGGCACTCAGAGAATTGCGGAAGGAACGGGGTAATGACAAGGGTGTGTTTTCAATGCTCTCTTAACAAGAATCTACTGCAGAGATAGTTACGAATATGTATAGGAAGCAAATTTCAAGAGAGAGAATCTCGCGTGAACAAACGAGGAACAATGACAAGAGCAATGAAGAAATAGACCTTATGCATATGACGTCACACGGTCTTACTAACTGAAGGGCGCCCTCCCTTAGAGGGCAAGCGATGCTTTGCTAGAGCGTGCTCTTACACGCGAGGCAATGGGCATTTACACACAACATCGGTGTTTCTTTTACTGTCTTTTCTATTGCATGTAATCTACAGCCCTAGATCGGGAAATTCAAGCTTGTATAGCAAAATCGACATTTTGATGTATGCATTGCACTCACCAGGTTAATGATATATCCAATATTTTGGCACAATCTTCATGAAAAAAGATGCAACTACCAGCGGTCGTAACAGCTCATCAACCTACGAATCCGTTAGCCAATCACATGCGAGGTAGATTTCTACGTGTTTTTTACTAAAACATGTACCTCGCATGTGATTGGCTAATGAAATTCAAAATGTCGACATACATTCAGCGAACGGCGATGTCTCGCTATGGATACAAATTTCTGCGATATAACCTAGAAATTCTGTAGTTACTGTGAGTATTTCGATTGCACAATGTGAGAAAATTACCCAAATGTTGCTGCATAATGTGTCATGTCATGTCAAACTTGTTTGATGGTTAAAAAAAAACCTGCCACTAGCCTGGGGACTGGCGGCGAGTGAGGCGATCGCCGCTAGCGCGCATAGGAAAAACACATAACTAGCTGCACGCCTCTGCAATGTCAAGGACTTCGCTTGCCCTCTAAGATGGCGTCGCGAGAGGTTGTCAAGCGAGTGATGACGTCAATGCATAAGGTCTATATGATATCGGACATGTCGGACTTCGGCGGGGACCTGGGCCCTGTTTCATAAAGTTACGTACGACATTATGGCAAGTCAAGTGCATGGGTTTCCTAATCACTGCTAATTTCCGATATTTGCAGATGATGATTATTCTTACATGATAACACACGTTTTTAGTGGAAAGTGTATTTTTGCCCCAATGTAGAACTGACGGTCGTACTTTGTTAAAACGTCAGGGAAAAAAAAAAAATAATGGGCACACATATTGGCACTTCATATTCCAGTCGTTCGTAAATGTCATGCGTAACTTTAAGGCCACGTCACACCTTTCCGGGCAAGCCTTGCGTGCGACTTGCAAAGAACAATTTTGACTACCCGGAGGTCCCCGTAGATGATCCGCACATGACAGTACCTAGCATGTGAGAACACCTCAAACGTAGTCGCCCAGAGGTGCGCACGCATATTTTTTTTTTTTTTTTTTTTTTTTTTTTTTTACCCGCAACCGTGTTTAGGCCCTGTCACACCTTTCCGGGCAAGTTACTCGGGCTTGTTAAGTGTAGGGATTTTCTAGCATACCGGACATTCCTGAGGGCGGAAAAGGATTTGAGCGAGTCAGCGCATGTGTCTAAAGGCCGTGTCACACCATTCCGGGCAAGCTACGCGGGCTTGTGGCGAGGAGGTAGTTTCCAGCACGTAGAAGATTTTCAGAGGGCGAACAAGAATGTTTGCAATTTTCATTCATGCCTTGTCATACCGTACGGGGGAACTTCTGCGGCTTGACTTCCGGTGAAACAAATTTACTCCCGGGAGCTCTCCGCAGTTGGTCCGCACCTGACAGTATCTAGCGCGTAGTTGCCTGGAGGTGCTCACGCAAGTCCGATTTAACCGCAGCCAAGTTTTGAGCATGACCAAAACTTTTTCCGGGTGAGTCGCGGGAATGCCCGTAGAGGTCCACGCAGAACGCCAGTAGGAGACCCTTAGCGGCATTACTTCCCAGGCAATTCCCACGCAGGTACTTCGCAGTCCCGTATGCAGCCAAGATAATGAAATTCTGTGGGATTTCAGCCATTCCATTAGAGGAATTCCTTCACTGAGTTGTCAGCCCCCACGCGACTGGTACAAAGGTCACACAGTGAATGAAAATTGCAAACATTGTTGTTCGCCCGCTGAAAATCTTTACGTACTGGAAACTACCTCCTCGCCACAAGCCCGCGTAGCTTGCCCGGAACGGTGTGACACGGCCTTCATGAACACATTTATGAAGCCGGACACTGGTTCCATTATGCAGCATGATGTGACGGCGATTTTTTTGTTTTCAGCTTCAGTTTTAACTTGCGGGATTATGAGATCATCACTACTTGCGTTTCGTGTACTATATGAGTGTGTGTGTGTGTGTGTGTGAGAGAGAGAGAGAGAGAGAGAGAGAGAGACCAAAACAAACTTTTCATAGTAAGGATAAAACGTGGATATCCGTTCTAAATACTGTACTTGGAAGTGTTTTCTTAGACATTCTTTACGTCATGTAGGAGTATATAGGACGGTCCTCATAAGATAATGAAGGGAACTTACGTTGTATGTGACTCGGAAATTCTTGTACTTCCTTTGCTACACTCTGAGGTTAAAGTGCAATCAGCCATACACAATGTTTTCTGAACCGATCAAGCTGTGTTCAGCACCTTTTGGAACAGAACTTAAACGAAGAATCGTTATTATGATTTCTCCATGTTCTTACAAGATTTCAGTATTTTGAAGAGCTTACAGGGTAAACAGTCATGAATATATTCCTATAAACAAAGAATCCAGTTTAATGATGAAAAAATCTATAGCGTTCCTTGGAAAGGATATTTAAATTGGATAAGGGATTGGCTTTAATGTTTATCATTCATTTCCATTTTTGTGAGTCTTGTGTGTGTCAAGTTGTTTGAGACAGGTGATAGGAGAGTGGAAGGTGAGGAGATTGCTAGTTTGTAAATGCTACTAGCATCACCATCCGCAGTGCGATGATTTCTAGAGAAAATCCCCCCCCCCCCCATTCCATTTCCCAAAATGTGATTTTTGCTTTACCTTCCTGCCCTTGTTCCTCCTCGGTCACAACCCTTGACTCAAGTCCTAGGTGGTTATGGCAACGCGAAGAGCCGTATACGCCCGTGCTCAGATCTTTCCTGCGCAGAGAAGGTGGTTGTGGATACGCCGAACATCATTTCTGGCTATGACATCTACAACCGCTTCTGGATCACTTTCAGTAACAACGCGATCGCGGTGGGGCGTCACGGGGACCCTTCCCCTTTCATGGTGGCCAAATACCCGACACTCATGGAAATCAACTACGTCGGTATCTCCACCGGATTTGGGTCTAATGGATACTGGAAGTTTCACTCCTTTTGCTAAGGAACCGATATGAATATCAGGGAAAGTTAATTTTTGAGGCATGTCATTCCTAACCCAGATGGATTTGGAAATTGTACGTTAGTGATTATGTTGTGGCTGCCTGTTGCTCCCTATCCATATTGATTAAATCAGACTAACAATAATTTTCTTAGCTAAATAAAATGAAATATGATTTGTTTTTTTTTTCACAATACTGCCCTACTTTGGCAAAAGGAAGCAAGTGACAAAAGTGACATTTCTCGTAACAGAGCAAAATGTGTCTGTCATTTACATTGACGTCAATGGACTATCATGATGTCATATCTACCATATCTCTTAGTAGGATGAGTGTTTCTGCATGAAATTTGGCCTGGAAGAAGAGCTCATTATGTGAATTATGACAACATCAATAACTCGAATTCGGATGGTATGTCACTTGCTTCCTTTTGCCAAAGTAGGACAGACTATTTTCTTAGCTAACTAAAATGAAATATGCCTGTTTTTTTCTTAACATGGGTCGTTTAATCTAAGAGCCCGAGTCCGTGGGGTGGCAAAACGGAGCAGTGCTGCCGTTTTATTTCATGCAGTTCAGGAAAAGAAAAACAAAACACACATTTTCGTGTTTTTTTCTTCAAAGTATTTATGATAACATACTGGTCAACAACTATTTGATATGCATTAATAAAAGCTCAGTTTGAGTAGCCTGAGAACTCATAAAAACAACCAAACTACAATGAATATGTGTGCCAACAAAACCATTTAAACACAGATAGAAATGGGACACACACACGCACACACACTTTTACGATATTCTTTATTTGAATTTCATTCGATATAGATATAATGCAACTCTTTGGCAAGACATTCCATGTATACAAACGTCAAATAAAGTTCTGCACACGTACACACAACACACACACACACGCACACACACATGCACACTAAACTCCTTCACACATACATATCTTCATACACGCAAACACGTTTGCACGCCATCAAATTGTTATCCATGCATTGCATTTCGATGACCACCAAATACTCGTGTATTTCAGTTATTTTAACATGCCCGCGACCCCGGTCTATTCTTTTCATCAATCGGTTCAATATATCATTGCAGGGGCGTTTTATTTTTTTATTTCTTTTGTTTCAACAAAAACTAAAGGGGGCGTGGGCCCAGTGCGCCCCTGCCTGAATCCGCCACTGCTATTTTTACCACGTATAGTGAATAATGAATACCACTTGTAACAGTTGTCTCTTTTTAACAACATTCATACTGAATTTTACTTCCACTCCTGTTGACATAAATTAATTCTCCTGCTTTATATTGTCATACAAACTTAAACTTCATTCTCATTTTTTTTTTAAAGGGGAGGGGATATATTGTAATTGTACATAATGTGACACTTTTAGTGGTTCAACATGTATATTTTTCATTCTTATTTGCCGTCATAGACGATGTATTCCAGTAATTATATTTTCTTATTCATATACCGTGCACCACAAAACAAACAAAATGTCGCATCCCTTGATTTACGTGAGGACTCAAAACAAGTGAAATGGGTCTCCTTTGTCAATCTTGAGTTTTTCATGTTTTGTGAAAGAGTTATCTTTCTTCTATATTATTCTTTAGTTTTGGATCACAACACGAATGGGCGAGTGGTTTTTTTTTTTTTTTTCAGAAGTTTTTCTACAACCCCTTTTTGGGGGGAGAGTATAGAATGATCAGGTATGTATTAAAGACCCCTTTTCATTTCTTGAAATCGTTTGTACACTGCTCACTTTCAAGTCTAATTACTTTCGAAAGGATGCTGCTACTGCTTTGTATAAAGTTGCCATTAATCATGGACAGAATGTGTTGATAAAATACGCTCAATTTCAGGTAAACCTGATAATCCCTTCATTGTTGTTGCTCCGGTGGTTGGCATCCTGTGTTTTGTCCCTTTCAATGCACAGCTAGCACGGTTTGGTGAAAGATTAAAGGGATGGTACAGTATTGGTGGAGATGAGAATTGGGCTTTGAACTCTTTGCGAGACACCAAGGAAACACTTATGATATAGTACAGAGCTTACCATTAAAAGAGGAATTTAAAGTTTATTTGATGAAAATCGGGTTTGGAATGACTGAAACATTCAAAAACAATGTAAAACAAAGCGATCGTAATAAAGTGTGGGTCCCACACTTTATTAGAATCGCTCTTTTATGGATATCTCAGCCATATCAAAACCAATTTTCATCAAATAAACGTTGAATTACTCATAGAATTACATGCTCTTTTATATTTCATAAGAGGTTTCTCATTATCTCACCAAAAATGTTAGAAACCCCTAATGAGGTCTCAACCAAAACTATACAGTCCCTTTAAGAGCTTGAATAGACCCTCTACTTCAGAGCCTCTTTCCTCAGTTCACACTTTTCCAGAGTGTGTGCTTTCTTTCCAGTATTTAGGAAGGTAAGGGGAGTCCATTTGAATGGAGTTATACATCATTTTAAAGTTGAGAGTCTGCTCTTTCAGAATCTACCCTTAAGTAAAAATCCATGTCTGGCGACTTTTTATTCGTTTTGTGATGCAGGGTCACATATAGTGTTTTTACATTCTTACTGAGTTTCTTTGTTGTTACCTAATTCAACATTATTCCACTTTTCCAAAAGAATTAAACAGCACTTGTAATACTTCTCTTTGAAAGTAGGGGTAACGACATTACCTGTCCCTTAACATGTATCAGTAACAAGTCGGAATATGCACTTCCTATCTACAAGGTAGATTGAAATTTGATGGACTTTTCCTTTTTATATCGTTGTACATTGCGTGACGTCATGGAGTGTAACAGTCTTTTCAGCCAGCGATGGCTGCACCGAAACTTTTAAAATTCATACAAATTCAACGTGCTGTCCTCTTTTCTCTGCTCTCATGGACGTGTCCCCCTCGGAAAGTCGAGATTGAGCGTGGCATTACGCAATCGCCGAGGATTTCCACCGTCAGCGAGACTGTACAAAGTGAATGGCGATGACTTTTCCGTCTCTGACATAGCCTTAGAAGAGAAATCGTATGAAGTAACCAACATGGAAGCTCATTTTATATGCAAATACATGAATGTAAATTAAATTTCTCATCTATACTCGAAGAAGCAAATGCACTGCCATGTTGGCTTCACGCTTTTCAGGAAAGAAGACACATTCAAATTCATGTTTTCATTGCAACTGATTGACAAATTGCCCTACATCGACGTAAATAAGCACTGAATTGATCAGTGTTTCAGTAGTAGCCATGATAAAAAATCATGGGCGTACATACTCGAGCAGGATTTGAACCTACGACCTCCTGATCACCGGACAGGCGTCATCTCCACTAGACCACCGAGCTTTCGCCCGACAGCAAGTGTTGGTTCTAGTCCTTATAGCATGCAGCGGGTACTGCTTTGTTATTCAAATTCATGAAATTCTTCCGTCGAGATGTTTTCATTGCAACTGATTGACAAATTGCCCTACATCGACGTAAATAAGCACTGAATTGATCAGTGTTTCAGTAGTAGCCATGATAAAAAATCATGGGCGTACATACTCGAGCAGGATTTGAACCTACGACCTCCTGATCACCGGACAGGCGTCATCTCCACTAGACCACCGAGCTTTCGCCCGAATGAATTTGAATAACAAAGCAGTACCCGCTGCATGCTATAAGGACTAGAACCAACACTTGCTGTCGGGCGAAAGCTCGGTGGTCTAGTGGAGATGACGCCTGTCCGGTGATCAGGAGGTCGTAGTTCAAATCCTGCTCGAGTATGTACGCCCATGATTTTTTATCATGGCTACTACTGAAACACTGATCAATTCAGTGCTTATTTACGTCGATGTAGGGCAATTTGTCAATCAGTTGCAAAGAAGACACATTGGCTTTAAAAAAAATAGCAAGGTTAACCTTCCTCTCAGCCGCGGCCGCTGTCCTTGATTCCCAGTGCAAAAAGAAAAAAAAAATAAATAAGAATAAATAAATTAAAACAAAATGCTGCTTTGCTAACGCAACCCAAATTGACTTGAAGAATCTCAAACGATCCAGAAAAATAGTCCAATGCATGTTAGAAACAAACTTACCATCTCTCATTGACCTTTATTCAGAAAGAGTCTTCTCCAAACTGAAACAGGTTATGCAGGACCCAACCCATCCACTACACGAGAATTTCAACCCAAACCGCTCAGGCATACGCATATGTGCACTAGGCACGCAGAAAACTCATTTCAGGCAATCTTTCGTTTCCAGTTCTATTTATATGTTCAATGCACAAGTCATGAGGTCCGCCTCTCACATGTAGTTTATATACAACGTAACTTACTTTAATGTTTTAATTTCATAAGATTGTATGGGATATAGCATTATATTGATCAAATTTGGTACAAATTACACCCGTATAAACATCACTTGCAAACACATGTACACGTTCATGCTCAAATACACACACACACAAACACACACACACACACACACACACACAACAAAGACTACAACAGCAACATATAGTACACATAATATATCCATCCGTACATAAACATTTTATTTTGTTTCTCAAGTTTCGTTTTGTCTATGATTTAACTTAAACTTACTGTTTCAACTCAATAAGATTGTATGGGACATTCATCAAAATGTTCACATTTTAGTACATCTTGTATCTGTGTAAACATCACTTATAAACATATGTATATGTACATATGCACACACACACACACACACACATACGTAACATTAGCAACACCAACAATAACAATTACAATACATATATTTACACAAAGGTATGAGGTATCATATACAATACATTATATGGAATACATATTGATGTCTAATATCAAATTTATATTGTATATAGTTAGAATAAATTATGCTGTGAGAAAATTGGTATTTATTTGGTTTAAAGTTTTAGGTTATTAGAGTTTATTTGAAATATAAAGCAGGAAACAGAATTATGAATATAAATATAGGATGATGCTCAGTTATTGTATTTGGGAAATATTTAATTAAAAAAAATCAATTATGCATTATTGTCTTACTTATGTCACTGTTTCAGTAAACATGTTACTTTTTTATGTTTATGTATTATTGAAATGTGTATGTACATGCATATTGTAATATCTATGTATCTGTAATGTCAAAACATGTGAAAACTGAATGTCCTTATTGGACAATAAAGCAAATCAATCAATCAGTCAATTAACCGGAAGCAAAGATTGCTGCTTCCGGTCACCCATCGAAATGTATCGGATCGCACTCTGATGAATCCACGTGGTTGATCGAGTATCAGGTCAGTGTCAAACATATCGCGGGCGATTTCTATTATATCGGACGATATTGCCTCATCGAATCACGCCCGGCGTGTCTGACACTGACCTGATGTTCGACCAACACAAGTCGAATTCATCGGACTGCGATCCAACACACACTTGGTCGGTGACCGGTAGCGATAAACTTTGCTTCCGATGAGAGACCGATAAGAGAAAATCTTTGTGCTATGGGGGGGGGGGGGGGGAGGGGTTTAGGACAACTACCCCCTGGAAAAAACACCCTCCGGATAATTACCTCAAAAGACAATCCCCCCCCCCCCTTTCAACTACCCTCCGAACAACTTCCCCTGGATAAGTACCCCCGAGATAACTACCCTCGGACATCTATCCCCGGATATCTACCCCCTTGATAAGTACCCTCTGGATTACTACCCCCGGATAACTATCCCCCCCCCCCCATTAAACTACCGCCACCCCACTTCCGTACCCCTCCCCCCATAACTACAACCCTCCCCCTTCCATAAGCTATCATAGCTACCACGAGAAAGATTATCATCAGGACAATGCCCCCAGGTCAAATACCCCCTGGATAAGTACCACCCGGGTGATTGCCCCTCCCCTCCCTCATAACCTTTACTTTGAATAGTAGGGATATTACTTCTTCAGAAAAAAAAAAGTTCAGGAATGCATTCCCTCACTTTGACTCCCTCTACAAATTAAATTGATGATCGCAAATGCTGATCTGTATTTTTTTTCCATGTTCATCGTGTCCTGTAGTCCACCAGGGACAGCCTGGTGGTAGTGTCGCTGCGTGCAAAGCAGTGTACAGGTTCAAGTCCCAGTGGTTCCTTTCTTCCGACATGTTTGTTAGTTTACAAATCAGAAGTTGCGATCTCAACAAATTTAATTAATAAAGGAGACAAATTGAGGAAACGTACACCTGAACTCTCGCCCCGCTGAATACCATCATTCTTTCAGAAAAAAAAAAGAAGAAATTTCTCTTATTTGGCATTTGTCAGGAATCATAGAGATGCCATACTGATGTTTTATTTTATGCAAATAACATTTTAAGGATTTTCAATTTGTATCGTTTGTGTTTAGGACGATTTATGCACAAGCTAAATTTCTTCCTTTTGTATAATTCTGTGTTTGACTTCATGTCCATTAAAAACAAAACTGTCCCTTCATATCCTACGCGGCAATCAAGTGAATGTCATTTGCAATAAACCAGAACCATTTTCCGCTAAATCTGTTTTTTTTTTCTTTTTCCGGTCCAAAATTTAGGATATCTCTTCACAGTAGTAAAAAAAGCTTTAAAAGGGATGGCTGTAACTGATCAGTGCATGGGAATCAGTGGGAATGCTGGGGATGATTGTTCCAATCTTTATGGAATTCATTTAAGAGTACATTATGGCCCGAATTCACGAAGGTGGTACAAATGAAACCATGGTTTAAACCATGGACAAAAACCATGGAATGCCAAGTGTCGCATGGGAAATTTCGCTACGAAATCAGTCATTTCGTCGATGAAATGATTATTTTGTAAAGAAATGACAACATTTTGTAACTAAATGAACATTTCGTCCACGAAATGATAATTTCGTTAACGAAACAGTCATTTTGTCGACGAAATGACCAATTTCGTAACGAAATATTCCGTTTGACACTTGGCGCTCCATGGTTTTTGTCCATGGTTTAGACCATGGTTTCATTTGTACCACCTTCGTGAATTCGGGCCTATATGTCTATTGATGTGTGAAAAATATTTGCTTCAGATTGGTCTCATATTCAAGGAATCTACAGTTCAATGTTTCCAGGTTAGCATGACTGTACAGTGTACAGTGTAAAACCGTTAACGATCGCCCCGACACTGTACAGTACAGTCATGCTAACCTGGAGACATTGAACTGCACATTGCTTGAATATGAGACCAATCTGAAGCAAATAATTTTCACACAGCAATAGAATTATCTGATATATAATGTACACTTAAATGAATCCCACAAGGATTGGAACAATTACCTCCCCTCCCCCCCCCCCCCCAGCATTCCCACTGACTCCCACGGATCAGTTACTAGCCATCCCCTTTAAGGTTAAATACCTTTACCCTTAAATTAAAGAAATGTATATGTGTGTACTTCGCCTCTGTCACACTTTACTTTCTTTGTCTGGTTTCATCAATTTCGTAACTACAGTTGTTTTTTTTTTTTTATGATGGGACTGCAGACTACAAGCTCTGCCTTTCAGCAATCCCCTCAATTTCGCACCGTTTTTCTGTGCATGTCTGGAAAATACAATTATGAACTTTTTCAATGTATTATGGTTCATTGGTTGTTGGGTTTTTGTTTTTTTTTTCATTGCATTGTTACATCAGTAGTATAATCATGCATTGACCTACAGGTGTATTCAAATGTTGTCATTGTATCTGTTGGGAATGAAATAAACGAAACTGAACTGAAACTGAACTAGGGCTATTCCCCTTTAGGGCTTTTTACACTTGTAAATTTTTGCTTAGTCCCGTACCAACGGTGGGGCTAAGGGGGGGGGGGGGGGGGCTTAGCCCCACCGTTGGTAAGGGACTATCCTTAGCCCACTTTCTGTTTACACTCGCTTTTGCCAAAGTGGGCTAGCCCCACCGATAGTCCGGTACTATCTGGCCCTGCAAAATAGCAGGGTTAGCACCGCAATTGCGGTGCCAAGCAAGTGAATGTAAACAGAACGAAAAAATGATCCGGAGCTAAGCGACGGAGACGAAGTCCGACCCCCACTGACCAATCAGAAACGAAGTAATCAAGTGCTGCTGGTGCGTGCGTGTACGTGTACAGTGCACAGCGTAATCATGAATATTCATGTGGTTTGGAAAGTCCGGGGCTAAGAAATACGAGTGTAAAAAGGTCAGTTTTCTCCTTAGCCCCGGACAAGAGATAGTACGGGACTAATTGGAGAGTGTAATAAGCTGAAAAAAATGGTACGGGACTAACGATAGTCCGGGTCAGAGAAAGTCCGGGGTTAAAGGGGAAGGCTAGTAACTGATCAGTGGGAATCAGTGGAAATGCTGGGAGATGATTGTTCCAATTCTTATGGGATTCATTCAAGAGTTCATTGTATATCTATTGTTGTGTGAAAATGATTTGCTTCAGAATTGTCTCATATTCAAGTAATGTGCAGTTTAATGCTTCCAGGTTAGCGTCCCTGGTCAGTGACGGAGCATTAATTTCGACAATGTTTATCACTGCCACCAGTTGTGTTTCAGCGTTTCATTGATGCGATTTGACTGTTATACACTCATTTCAGAATTGTGATTGCCCTGGTTCTTTTTGGGGCATTAACAACTAGTATGTAGTATAATCAGGGAAGATGGAAGAGATTTCCACCTCCTTGGTATTTAAATTGCCACTGGGCATTACCTCCATTGACGATTACCCCTTGTCTGTTTGTTAAAATTAGGCCCCAAATGAAAGCGCAATAAATTGTTCCTTCATTTTTTTTTTGGATCATTGTGAATTCACAGGAAATATTCTAGCTTGTATCAAACACGTGTCGGATGAGAATAAAACATCTCTTGCTTTACTATTCGATACCAACTGAATATGGAGCGCTTTTGTTTATTTTCCTCTTCAGACGGTGAGATTGCTCAATCAATATCCCCGTATTGTTGCGGAATAGGTGCAACACAGACACAGACATGCAAACAGACACCACACACACACACACGCACACACACACACACACACACACACACATATATATATATATATATATATATATATATATATATATATATACATATACATATATATATAATTGGCAGCAAAACTTGCACATATAGACGTGCCTGATGTCGGGTTGCACCCCTTCACTCACTCTTTCGAGCAACCCGACATCAGCCACGTCTATAATATGTGCAAGTTTTGCTGCCAATTTCATTAACTGACCTTGCACCGCCCCGCCATGTTGTGGTTAAGTCCTTAATTGCTGTCACTATATATGTATGTATATATATCCGTCGGGAATATGTTGTTTGTTGAGGATTGAAGAGTGTTCAATGCTGTAAAGCATGCAGAGCATGTTTGGCGTACCTGTGTTTTGGTGCCTTGTCTTCTACCGGCGGTTTCACGCTGTCGCGATCCTCAGGCAGACTGACAAAGTGGTGTGTTTCTGTGCTCATGTTGCGCGGTGGATCGGTTTGACGCATGGATGGTTTTTCTTTTCCGGTGTCTGCATTTAATTGGATATAAGTTTGGACCTTTTATTGAGCGCGTTTTTGTTTCGGATGATGATGGCCTTCTCATCAAGGCAGAGGTTGCACAGGCCACTCCTTCTTAAAATTAAGTTTGACTTTTGTTGGATGTCCCATGTCAGTGTGAAGTTTACGCTTTTTTCTTTCAGGCTCCAGATGTATTTTGAGAGTTGGGTTTCGTTTTTGTATTTCTCGTTCTTGATGGATTTATCATGATTCCTATATGTGTCTTTGAAGGTACCCCCCGCCAGCTCGTACAAGTAGCACTTTTCCTCGCTGTCATGCTTGACGGTTGCTTTATACACAATAGCCGTTTCCATGGATCTTCCTCTCAACGGGCATTGGTCTTTTTGGCGGCAGTTCCATTTGGGTTTGGGTTCGGTGTCACGTGACTTGGATTGTTTGATAACTGTTTGATAACAAGGCAAAAGAAACATGGGCCTTCTTTTGTCTTGTTTTTTGTTTTTGTTTTTGTTCTGTTGTTTGCCTTGTTCTGGTGAAATGTATGCAAATTGGTGTCACTGCCCACATTCCGTTTGATTGGCTTCTTGTATTACTATTTCTATTTCTATTTCTGTTCAAATGCATGCAAATTGGTTGCTATTTTGCTTTTATGTTATGTCTCATCAAGCCCTTGAAAAAGGCTAGTGAAATAGCCGAAAGCTCGGGGAATAAA
The DNA here is from genome assembly GCF_964275005.1 of Diadema setosum. Lineage (NCBI taxonomy): Eukaryota > Metazoa > Echinodermata > Echinoidea > Diadematoida > Diadematidae > Diadema > Diadema setosum. Next base: position 42,689,804 of record NC_092687.1, on the reverse strand, counting down.
GGCAAGACTGAACATCACTGCAACGTCATACTGCAAGTTTACCTTCCGTCACACACACACACACACACACACACACACACACACACATATATATATATATATATATATTATATATATATATATATATATAATGGCAAGACTGAACATCACTGCAACGTCGATACTGCAAGTTTTCCTGTCATTTATGACCGTGAATCACAAAACAAACAAAAAGTTGCAGCCCTTGATTTCATGTGAGGACCCAAGAAAAGTGAATAGGGTTAATCAAGTCAATTATGAGTTTTACATATTGTCTGAAAGAGCTATTCTTCTTCTTCATTATTCTTGAGTTTGGGCTCATTGGTTGAACGGGAAAATGGATTTTCAACAGTTTTTCTACCACCCCTTTTTTGATAGAGTAGTATGATCAAGAAGGCCCCTTTTTATTTCTTGAAAATCCTTAGCACACTCTTCACTTTTAACTGCAACAACTTTTCGCAGGATGACACTACTGCTTTGAAAGTTGACATTTATCATGAACAAAATGTGTTAACAGAGCATGATCAATTTCAGCTTAATCTGATAATCCCTTCATTGTTGTTGTACAGCGCTTTATATCGTGTTTTTTGTCCCATTCATGGCACGGGTAGCCCGGCTTAGTAAAGATTAAGCGCTTGAATAGACCCTGTACTTCAGAGCCTTTTTTTTTTCAGTTCATACTTTTCCACAGTGTGGGCTTTCTTACCAATGTTTATATAGGTTAGGAGAATCCATTTGAACGGAGTTATACACCATTTTAAAGCTTAGAATCTGCTCTTTTAGAATCTGCCCTTAACTGAAAATCCGTGTATGGCGAATTTTTGTTGGTTTTGTGGTGCAGGGTCATATTGTTGAAGGCATGTATATAAGGCTGATTGGTCATCAATTATTTTGATGTGGACTTATACAAGCTATTTTGTACCTGCCTGCATGTCTACGCCATATGCATGTACTTAGAATGCTGAACCTGACCGCTCTTTTAATGTAGCTGACATGCTGAGCTTGCCTTCCCATACACACAGCATTTATCACACACGTCATTTCCTCCCGGTATGGACAATAGAAACCGCACTCCGGCATGCGGTTTTTCTTTAACTCAATTTTGCAAGGTTGCTTGGTAATATTCACTCAAACTTGTTGAATTTTAGGGAAGAAAAAGCGAAGTTTCATTCCCATTGTATTAAACCGGACGCGGGTGATAAAGTTATGCCATAAGAAATAATAATGATAATGATAAAAAAGCTTGCAAACATTATCATGGAAAACCAAAGACTTACGAACAGCTGCCACCAAAACACACGCATTTACATTGATCAAATTGAAATGGAGAGATGAGTAAAGAAACCAAGTCAAGCATAAAACATACACTGGGAGAAAGGCAACACAAATAACACGTAAGTAAGAAAGTCATACAATATATGCATCGCACTACCTTATGAACACCTAAATAACCTTTTTGGTGAACAAAAATAATTAAAACCTTCGTTTCAATAAACGAGGCAGGCTTAGTTTGACTTAGTTCAACATGAGGTTAACTTATCGAAATCTATGATACTGAATATGAAATAAATTTGAACCAACAATTGTTTTACTAAATGTGATTCAGAGGATTTCTCAAACAGCAGAAATGGATCGCACGGTTCACCTACAACAGGGAAGAGAAACTGAGAAGAATGAAATGTTTGAAATATAAACTCATGAATATAACAATATTATAGTTATTAAAGCCTTGAAAACGCAGTATTTCGAAATACATGACATGGGTTTAGGTTGTTCTGTATAAAGTGAATTCACTTGCTTGCTTTAGGACAGTTATGTCAGAGTTTGGTTTGTTATATGAAAGCCCAACTCGTCATAATGATATTGATGCAGTGCAGGCCCGTGGGGGAGTAATGGTCACTAATTTCATTAGTTGTTCCTGAAAGTGTTAGTGGATCTTTTTTCCCTCACTTCTAAGTGATATGTTATAGAGATAACACGACGTCACTTATGTTGATTGATGAAACAAATTAGTGGTTACCTTGATTTCATGCTGAAAAAAAAAATGATACAAAGTAAAAGCGCCATGATAGACCAATAAGTAATCATGCGGAACATTGATGCGTGGTTCAGTGATGTTACAGAGACAAAAGCATCAAACTACCGAGAATGCGAAAGAGAATGAGTCAAATACGTGACAAAGTGCCCTTCTATCGCTACAACCTTGGCGCATTTCTTGCTATCAAATTGATTCGTCCATGTCACGTGCATTATGTTATGTTTATAGAGTGTGTATAGGTAAAAAGAGTAATGCAGTATGCTATTGATATACTCTCCTTAAGAAATTTGCATACAGAGGCTACATCCATTTCCTTCCTACAAACCGTCATTAATCTATAATTACATAAAAAAAAACCTGAATTCAGGATAAACCAACGTAAAATCCATCTGCGTATCACACAATTGAAGTTTGTTTGTTTATTTCAATAAAAAAATAACACGTTATATGACATTGTATCTGCATGACCCTAGGTCGAAAGCTGCGATATCACTGGTGATGACATATGAATTCAAAGACCTACATGTAAATGTTTTGTATGGAGCCAAACTCTGTTCTGTTTCACGAACTGTTGGCAAAAATCTCAACGTATGTGATTTTTCAGCCTCATTATTTTCATAAACTCGACATTATATGGAATATTTTGTGGTTCAATTTCAGGGCCCCTATTCAAAGGCCCTATATATATATCATCGCTTAAACACCTTAAAGATTTCAGTCTTTCATATCAACATGCGTATTCATGTTACTCAAAAATAATATAGAGCCAAACTCAGTTCTGTTTTACGAACTGTTGGCAAAAACCTGTGTGATTTTTCAGTCTCATTATTTTCATAAACTCGACATTAGATGTGGAATATTTTGTGGTTCAATTTCAGGAACCCTATTCAAAGGCCGTATCTAATCGCTTAAACACCTTCAAGATTTCAGTCTTTCATATCAACATGCATGTTCATATTACTCAAAAATAATATATTCCCGTTAACTAGAATATTCAAACATAACCAAACTCTCCGCTCGAATGACTAACACCTCATGAGCTGTAAAATTTGCTTAGCCCATGAACGCGACGTCTGACTCAGTCGACGGTATGCCAACTTTGCATATTCTGCTAAAAACGAACAAACCTGCCCAAACCGCTTTCAATCGGCAAATGCTACAGTGCATTGGAAGCGTTTCTGACGCTGTTGTTCCTTTTGCATATAACTTTGCAAATAATTTTATGTGGTGATCGATTATCAAGCGGTGTTCCTTAATGGATTTGCACCTAAAAGCGAGGTTTCTGTCACTGTTTTCTTTTTGTACAAAGTCATGCTTTTAAAGTAATGTAGCTACTGTTAATTTAAAAGAGGATCATAGATTTGTTATAACATTTACATCAAAGCAAAGCTGAGCATTTTCTCTTCAGTTTTCCTTAACATTGTCCAGCTTAACAGAAATCTATGGGGGTAACAAATTTGAAAACCAGAATGTTTTCGCAGTTTGTGTCTCAGAATAATGTCGCACAAAGGTTTCCACCATGGCACAAAGAGTTAAACTCCACAAAAAAGTCCTGCAAATCAAGTTTGAGGGGTGGTATATCTCTTGTTGCTTCATTATCATACGTGAATGTGGTATAGTCAGAAAGCCTGACTATTCTTCTTTACAATGATGTGCCACTTGTGATACTTATGCAATCATGGAATGCACAGTCTCTCGGAATATGCAGCAAGGTAAAAAAAAAAAAATTAATATTGAAAAATTTGTGGATTTCAATAGTGAATTCATCCAGACTTTAATGACCAAAGAATGAAGACACAGACAATCTTTTCTGTCACTGTCTCCTCTCCATTTATTGAAAAATGGTTACATCTCATTAGGTCCAGTAGCGGGTAGATGACCCAAGCACAGCAACTACGGCCTGACACCTCCTCATGCTGTTCACCAGCCTTGTCACACGAAGCTTGGGATGGCGTTCCACTCTTCAACGAGGATCAGTCGCAGGTCTGCCAATGTCGTGCGATCAGTCACTCTCTGCCTGACAGATCGTCCAAGCTGATCCCACCCAGTTTAGTGTTCGATGGGATTGAGGTCAGGGCTGGTCGATAGCCATTCCATCCTCCCAATGCCCTCATCCCGCAGGTAGGCCTACTCGACATGCTCGATGATCCTTGCTCTATGCGGACGAGCGTTGTCATCTTGGAAGACGGTATTCGGTGGCAAGGTTACGGCGCAAATACGGAAGTGCCACTGGCTGAAGGATTTTACCTCTGTATTACTGGGCCGTCATGTTGCCATCGATGACGATGGGCGGCGTTTTGCTCACTGCTGAGATGCCGCCCCACACCATTACACTTCCCCATCCAAAGGCTGTCACTCTGTCGACGCAACAATCTGCAAATCGTTCGCCAGGAGGTCACCAGACCTTGATCCTACCGTCCAGCTTCCTGATACCCCTTTTCCCGCTGCCCGTCTCGGTGACACTCGGTGACACTCTCGGTTTGACACTGCTCTCGGTGAAACTTTCCCCTAGACAGAATCTCGTCTCATCGGAAAAGAGAACAGATTGCCACATCTCCTGGTTCCATCGCAAGTGTTCTCGACACCAGTGCATACGGGCATGACGGTGGAAGGCAGTCATTGCCTGTTTTCTTGCAGCTTTGCGAGCATGCAAGTTGGTTGCGTGGAGCCGGTTCCTGATTGTCTGATCACACAATCTTTTTTCTCGCGTAGATTCCTCGCGGAAAACCTTTGGTTCCATAATACAGAGAGTGTGATATGCCGATCTTCTTGCGGGGTTGCCTTTTTGGGACGCCCACTCCTCGGTCTGTCTTTAACTTCCCCAGTTTCAAGAACTTTCCCCCGCAATCTTGACATGGTGCTTGCGCTCACCCCAAACCAGGCCGCAACATCCTTTTGGGGTACACCTGCTTGGAGTTGTCCAATTGCTTGGGCCCTTAGGAGATTCGATAAGCGTGGCATCTTTAGAAAATCTCACAAATGACCACTCAATAAACTGCAGCTCTGGCACACATTCATACAAGACATTGCACTGTCATCTGGGCACTTTTCTAAACACATTGCGTCTTCACAAGACACACAGGTGTTAAAAACAATGCTTTTTGCAACATTTCAACGCAGACTCTGCCCTGTATTCAAGAGTACTGTAAATTCCATGATTACATAATCACAGCAGATGGCGCATCATTGTGAAGAGGAATAATCAAGCTTTCTAATGATACCACATTCACGTATGATGATGAAGCAACACGAGATTACCGTCTCAAACTTGAATTGCAGAACTTTTTTTTTTGAGGAGTTTAGAAGAATACACTAGTAAAAGTTTGAGGAAAATAGGACAATCTGTTTAAAAGTTTTGAATTTGTGTTGTTGTTTCTTTGTTTTTGGTGTATCTGATTTTAAAAAAGAACGAACTACAGAATCAAATCCCTAAAACTTAAGCAAACGATTTATGTTCAGGTTTTTTTTTTCTTTGTTCCCGTAGCCACTTGTCTTTATCTGTCTATGTATGTATCAATCTATATCTATCTACCCACCTGTCTGTCTATCTATCTGTGTATTCATAGATTATGTCTATCTATCTTTCTTTCTATCCATCTATCTATCTATCTATCTATGTATCCTCTATCTATCAAACTATCAAGTCTCGCAACTAAGCATTCGGTATGACTATATGCCTATATGCTTTTACATAGATGATGTACCCCCTGAAATATATCAATTAACAAAGGGGAAATTAACGATTTTCATTACATAAGCACTATGACAAGGCCGTCTTCTCCAATCACTTAGCATGAAATGAAGAGTACTAGCAGTTTTTTTTTTTTTATTCAGAAAGCAAAATGATTACAAAATAACAAATAGCTTGTTGATAGAAAATGACACAAGAGATATGTGCATGATTGTGTGTATGCGTGCGTGCGAGTGTGTGTGTGTGCGTGTGTGTGCGTGTGCTCGTGTGCGCTTGCGTACAGAGATGTTACTCCTTGATTGGTCGATTAGACCTTAGCTAAAGAAAATAGACTAACAAGGAGCATTATCGTCAGATATCGGAGTTGATCAATTAACAAAAAAAGTTTTCCCCATGTAGAAAGACCTCAGTTGCAGGTGGCCGTAAGTGGAGAAAAGGCCTCGCAGTCACGTGTGAGCACGCTCATTTTGTACAAGACACATTGACCTGCGTTTTCATTATTCCAGTGAAGTGTGGATTCAATGTGCTATACACAGCATTCCTCAATTGCATAGCATTCAACCGATGTGAAAAAGATTCGTTGTTGTTGTTGTTGTTGTTTTTCGCGTACTTTCTGACGGCGATCGGCAAGGTTTCTTTGAATTTTTTGTCCGTTCTCAATGAGAGTCGAGCAGAGGAAGTGCAAAGGTGAAAAAACAACAAAAAGGGACGGATAAACATCTCTTCCGGAGAAGAAGAGGGAGGCAAAGGCAAGCTCATCACGAGCATCAATGTTCTGCAAATACTGCGACCCCATGTCACTGTTCATCAAATAATCATAGGTAAGTCGTCCAGTCCGACTCTCTGATGTGAAATCTGGAATGAGTGTTCGCATGTTAATGAGGTAGAATTTCATTTTACTTGTCAATATACCTCCAAATGTATTCTGCACTGTCTACGTGTTCCTTAGATGTTTTTGAGTTTAAAGCAGGGGTGACACTGTCCCGGAGATGGGCTTCTAGCCCTTTTTACACTTGTGTTTCTTAACCCCGGACTTTTTCTGACCCAGGACTATCGTTAGTCCCGTACCTATTTTTTCAGCTTTTTACACTCGCCAATTAGTCCCGTACTATCTCTTGTCCGGGGCTAAGGAGAAAATTGACCTTTTTACACTCGTATTTCTTGGCCCCGGACATTCCAAACCACATGAATATTCATGATTACGCTGTGTACTGTACACGTACACGCACGCACCGGCAGCACTTGATTACCTCGTTTCTGATTGGTCAGTGAGGGTTGGACTTCGTCTCCGTCGCTTAGCCCAGGATTATTTTTTTCGTTCTGTTTACACTCACTTGCTTGGCACCGCAATTGCGGTGCTAACCCTGCTATTTTGCAGGGTCAGATAGTACCGGACTATCGGTGGGGCTAGCCCACTTTGGCAAAAACGAGTGTAAACAGAAAGTGGGCTAAGGATAGTCCCGTACCAACGGTGGGGCTAAGGCCCCCCCCCCCTCCCAGCCCCACCGTTGGTACGGGACTAAGCAAAAATTCACAAGTGTACAAAGCCCTAGAGATAGACACATGAGAGGAAACTGAGGTGCAAACAAAATACCAAATGCAGCTCTGATCGTCTGTTGTATTAGTAGATCCTCCGACACTGTCAATTACATTCCTTGTGCCCGCCAAGGCATACACTTCAAGGACTAAAGCTCTTTTTACACTTGTGTTTCTTAACCCCGTACTTTCTCTGACCTAGGACTATCGTTAATCCCGTACCGATTTTTTTTTTTCTTCAGCTTTTTATACTTGGCAATAAATCCCGTACTAAGATCTTGTCCCGGGCTAAAGAGAAAACTGACCTTTTTACACTCGTATAATTAGTCCAGTACTTTGTGTGGTTCAGACTTCGTCTCCGTCGCTTAGTCCCGGATTATTTCTTCGTGCTCTTTACACTCGCTTGCTTGGCACCGCAATTGCGGGATTAGCACCGCAATCAGGCAATTGCGGTGCTAACCCTGCTTTTTTGCAAGGCCAGATAGTACGGGATTATTGGTGGGGTTAGCCCACTTCGGCAAAAACAAGTGTAAACAGAAAGTGGGCTAAGGAAAGTCTTGTACCAACGGTGGGGCTAGGGCCCCCCTTAGCCCCACCTTTGGTACGGGACTAAGCAAAAATTTGCGAGTGTAAAAAGCCCTTATGTGGGTTACTCCTGCACTGCACAAGCTGTTAGTGTGATGAGCATGTGCAGGGCTAACACGGGTACATAATTCCCCATAGAGACGTGTGTTCAAATTCAAGATTGAAAAAAAATTATGTAAAATAGCTGGGAGAAATGAGGCGTTTCATCTTTACTAACCTTGATAAGTGAGATATACCCTTTCCTGCCGTGTATTGTCATGCGAGGACACCCTTATCTGTCCGTTGCTTCTACACTACAAGAGCAAAAGTTAATGAAGTTTTGTTTGTATTTCATATTGTGTGCGGCCGTGTCTCCATTAAATGATGACAGTTTCACTGAAATGTATCCCCTCTACTTTGACCGCCGATGGAGTTTGCCATGCTCCTGCAAAAACTTAGTGAGCGGCGACAAGATCGTTGGCAAGCTCCACAAAACAACAACAACAACAACAACAACAACAACAGCATCAGCAGCAACAAGAAGAACTACTCGAACAGAAGCTAACAAAACAAAACAAAACAGAAACACAATAGAACACATTAGTCCTAGTACGAATATGAATCAATCTTTTTTTTTTTCTTTTCTGCATAGCTGACGTAGAGTCACCCCTATGGAATGTAAAAACGTATATGATTTTACCTTTGCAAACATTATACCCATCCAGACCAAATTAGAAGCGTGTTTTACAGGAAGATCCCATATTTCCAATCGTAATTTTGAACCTCTACCCCACAACGATCATAGTTATTGTTCTTGTACTTCTTGTTTCATCTTTTTGATAGGGTAATCTTCGAAAAATATCAATCATGTGCTGCGGATTGTCAAAGACGGCTGCTTGTTTGCTGATTATCACAGCAGGTAAGGGAAAGAAATGTTGATGTCTTGTGTTTCTCTACTTTTTTTCGTTGCTCATGATTCAGATGTGACTTTTTTCTGTATGTTAATGTGAGGGTTATCATAACCATTACTCCGACACTGAATAATCTGTGTTTATTTACGACAATAGAACGTTAATCACCTCTGCAAGAATGTGTCTTTTTCTCATTACCTCTTATTTTTACCATTTTTTCATCTGCAAATATGCAATTGCGTCATGTTCGATTATCTTCCATCGACCGACTTCTACATTCATGTTACTTAATTTCACTCACTTATGAAATTCTGTCACATTGGTTTAAGAGCTAGTGTTAAAGAAACGTTCTCAGTAGGGCCTATATAATACGTGTTAAAAGTCCGTTACCCAGTGTAGGCCCTATATGTTTATTGTAATTGAATGATAATGTTTCGCTCCTGTTGATTTGCTAATGTCTTCTCAGGCATATCTATGTTAACCTATAATCTAGGCAGGGGTGCTACAACAGCTATTGTCGTTGCTGTATACCGCAAAACATCTGATGCGGCAAGACTATGGTCTTTGTTATGAAGCGAGACTATTGTCTTTGTTATGAAGCGAGACTACGAACAATCATGCTTGGATAAGTTTGAAAGCTATAGGGACGCTGGGTGATTTCAAGTTCGGTGCTAGTGCTAGTGCTAGCCCCCACACAACAGCCTTAAAGGACAAGTTCACCTTCATAAACATAAGGATTGAGAGAATGTAGCAATATTAGTAGAACACATCATTGAAAGTTTGAGGAAAATCGGACAATCCGTTCAAAAGTTATGAATTTTTGAAGTTTTTGTGCAGTAACCGCTGGATGAGAAGACTACTGCAGTGTGTGAAAAACTTAGATGTCACATGCGTACAACAATATAAGGAAAATATAAAGAGAATTTCACAAAATTTCATCTTATGAAAAAAGTACACATTCCCCCGACTCGTTACCGACAAATGTTATGGGTAATATTATTCCCCCTGCCTTTAGAAAGAGGCAAGTCAAGTGCTCTTTTATTATGCGAAAAAAGTGGAAATATGTTGAATTTTCTTTATATTTTCTTTATACTGTTGTACGCATATGACTCACAAGCTGTAGTAGTCTCCTCATCCAGCGGTTCCAAAACAGAAATTTTAAAAATTCATAACTTTTGCGTCGATTGTCCAATTTTCCTCAAACTTTCACTGATGTGTTCTACTAATATTGTTGAATTCTCTCAATCCTTATGTTTATGAAGGTGAACTTGTCCTTTAAAGGGTCCCTGAAATCCAATGCATGTTGATTTGCTTTGATTTATGACACCTTCAATATCACTTTTTCGGTGAAACGAATATCTAGAAACATTCCATATGTGACCCTGCACCACACACCAACAAAAAGTCGCCAGATATGGATTTTTAGTTAAGGACAGATTCTGAAAGAGCAGACTGTAAGCTTTAAAATTATGTATAACTCAATTCAAGTGGACTCCCCCAACCTATCTAAATACTGGAAAGAAAGCACCTACTCTGGAAGAGTGGGAACTGAGAAAAGAGGCTCTGAAGTACAGGATCTATTCAAGCGCTTAATCCTTACCAAACCGTGCTAGCTGTGCGATAAAAGGGGCAAAAACAGGATGTAAACCACCGGAGCAACAAGAATGAAGAAATTATCAGATTAAGCTGAAATTTATTGACATATTCTGTCCATGATTAATGCCAACTTCCAAAGTAGTAGCTTTATCCTTTCAAAATTTATTAGACTTGAAAGTGAAGAGTGTGCAAAGTATTTCAAGAAAATGAAAAGGGGCCTCTAAGACATACCAGATCATTCTACTCTCCCCCCCCCCCCAAAAAAAAAAAAAATGGTTGTAAAAAACCTGGTGAAAACACACATTCCCATTCATGTTATGATCCCAAACTAAAGAACAGTGTAGAAGAACAATAGCTCTTTCAGAAATTGTGAAAAAAACTCAAGATTGACTCGGTTGAACCATTTGACCTTTTTTGAGTCCTCACGTAAAATCAATGGGTGCGACTTTTTGTTCGTTTTGTGATGCACGGTCACATATATTTTTAACGATTTTTTCTTCTATTTTTCCTCACATTACTTGGGAATGCCCCCCCCCCAAAAAAAAAAAAAAATCCTTCCAAACCAATATTCCTCAGATGTCCTCATCTGTCAATTATTGCGAAAGTACTGAAATGTTTAACAAAAGACATTGGAATGCACCTTCCACTCGACTCAGCATAACTTGCATGTTTCTGTGACATTAATGTGACTAACAAAAGACATGGCGAGGGAACATGCAAGTTATGCTGAGTCGAGGGGAAGGTGTATTCCAATACCTTTTGTCAAATTAACGAGGCGATACCGATCAAAATTATCGATCAGCAACACTAGGACTGTTGGCATCACCATGGACCTGTCCATGGAATCACAAGTTCACAACACCGCGAGGTCCGAGGGAATTGCACAACAGTCAAATATCAAATGATGTAGCCAAAATTGCTTAGTTTTAGACACATTATGAAGAAGACGGATTAAAATACCGCTAATTTCATAAAGTCCCCCAAATGCAACTATCCTAGTTTTGCTCCCATCAGGCAGGCTCAGATTTATGTAGCCATGTCTAGAATGTTCGTTTACGTTTTCGTGGGCGACCACTGCATTATTTGATCATAGATTTTGAATGTAAACGTGCATCTATCTATGGGCGTAAATAATGGATCTCGCACAGCAACGCTAACACCAGCACCAAAGTTGAAATGACGAAAATGAGAATCCATAGAGGGGCTAGTGTTAGTCAATGCGGGAAAAGCACGTAAATCGCTAACACGCGGCGGAGCTCGGTTCAGCAGACGACATTCAACATCGAGACCTGCACAAGTAACCGGAAATACGTCATAATTTGGAGGTCACCTCCCAACACCGATGTGATTTCAAGTTCGGTTTTATCGCCGGTGCTAGTGCTGAGATAGCACTAGCACTAGCTCTGGGTCTAGCACCGAACTTGAAATCACTCACTGTCTTCTTTAGCTTGGTTTTCTGTACACAAATAATATGACCACAAACTGAGGCGTTTGAACGGGATAGTAGATATTGAGCATAAAATGAAACAATAAGTTATGGAATAAAATAACATGCATTTAATGATTTGAAGGTGACTTCAGCATATCGGTTTCAGAATAATCATATTTGGAGATTACAAAATATGAAACAATGGAAACCCGTTAAGTAGAACTTTTTTCTTCTTCTTGTTCTTTAAGAGCCATTAGCAATGACAAAATTGTTAGGAACACGTGACTCTATTCATAATTAGAAATAACTTCCAAAGCCTTAGCATCATCCTTTCAAAAGTTACCAGAGTTGAAAGTTAGTAGTTTGTAAAACTTGAAAACACACCTAATCACACTATTCTCGTTAAAAAGTGTTGTACAAAAGCTGCTAAACGTACAAGTTCCTGCTCTTTTTGTGATCCCAAGCTTTACAATATTATAAAAGAATTGACCTTTCAGGAAAGGTTAAGCCATTCCACCTATTTTGGGTCCTCACACAAAATCAGCGCGTGCGACTCTTTGTTGATTTTTGTGATGCTGGGTCACATTCATATACATACAATACATACAAATTCATACACATAAATGTATAATAAATATAGACAACCATGATGCATTATGGTTATGCATTATGTTACCGCCTCGCTCAAAAACCACACAAAAAAAGTCGCAGACCTCTGTAATGGATCAGAACAGTAATTTCTGTTGACCGACTTATTTTTTATTTTTTGGCTAAGTTTTATTACCTGGGAGAGTATCTTTCTTGTACCTACACTGTGAATTTGGCCGCTTTAAAACAAAACAAAACAAAACAAAAATCGCGGATATTTGCAGTTTTTCTGGAACATAATCTTTACAAATCTTTGCATAAATATACATTCCTTATTTTCATAGAAAAACACATTTCTCGTCCCCCCCCCCTTTTTTTTTGGGGGGGGGGGTTACTGATGAGAGGTACAATTATATCAATAAGAAGCATATTTTTTCTCCTCTTGCCTCGTCTGAGGATTTATTATGATAACAAGCATATCATGTACGCATACATCTTCCCATACATTTTTGAAAATCGTGAATAGGTGCAATATGAGGAGGAATGCGAATGATCTGAAAATCAGTATCCCTTCTAACGACATTTCTAATCGAGTAGGTTTTCTAGCTGTTACCCAGGGAATAGACTGCTTCTCTGACTTATTCATGAGGATGGTTAATGCACACTGAGTGGATCTCGGCTTGCCTTGGGTGTGTTTAAACGTAGCAACAACTGACTTATTCAAGTTGGATTTCGTACATTACGAAAACAGCTATCCGAGCGAGTTTGGGTGCAGATAGACATTCATAAATTTGGTAGCACTGACAAATAGCCAATTCTGTTCGGCCGTCTGTTTTCAAAGTAGGAATTTGTCAGTGGCTTTGTTTTGATAAAGGGCATTGAAATTTTGTTTCTTGTAGAGTGAGTCAAAATGGTATCATTAGCTGCGTTCAGACGAAGGCAGTTTTGGTCGGAGTAACTTCGGAGGATGGGTCGGAGGAAGCTTGGTCGGAGGAAGGTCGGAGGAAAGGTCGGAGTAGTGCCCGTCTCAACAAGGTCGAGGTAACTTACTCCGGTCGGAGGAACTTACCACGACCTCTTCCTCCGACCAAGATACTTCTGACTTTTTTCAGGAGTATCTCGCTGCCACGTCTAGCTGGTCTAACATGGCTTCTCTGTTTTCTGTCACCTAGGGAGAGGACTTTCTGTAACTTATTGATGAGAACTGTTCATGCATGCAAATATGTCCTCGGCTTGCCTAGGATTTCTTTGACGTAGCAGGAACTGAGGTATGCAGGTTGTATTTCATAAGCCATGTTCAGACGTATTTCTAGTCGGAGTAAAATTTATGGCGCAGCAATTAGAATTCAATTTTATACTTATCTTACCACGACCCTGTATCCACACGGTCGTGGGAAGAAACTCCGACCAATTTACCACGGCCTTCGCGGGGATCACCGTGGAGGGTCGGTGTAACTTCCGGAAGTGGTAGCGCCGCGCACGTCGACCATACCATTTTTTTTTTTTTTTTTTACCAGCGGCATTTGTCTTCTCCATTCTTGTTGATGGAAATTTCTGAGCGCTAGCTTCTTCGTCGCGATCGACTAGGTTAGAATTGCACTACATGCGCACGTGTACTCGCAAACTGTCAACATTGCGATTTGACCCCGGAAGTTTTATCTAGGTCGTAAGGTATGTAAGTTCATAGATACTCCGAGGGCTTGTCCGCACGGGCAATTTACTCCGACCAGCTAGTCGTGGTAGCGAGATACTCCTGAGAAAACTCAGGAGTATCTTGGTCGGAGGAAGAGGTCGTGGTAAGTTCCTTCGACCGGAGGAAGTTACCACGACCTTGTTCAGACGGGCACTGCTCCGACCTTTCCTCCGAAATTACTCCGACCAAGATACTCCTGAGTTGTTGTTGTTGTTTTTTTTTTTTCTGGAGTATCTCGCTACCACGACTAGCCGGTCGGAGTAAAGTGCCCGCGCGGACAAGCCCTCGGAGTATCTATGACCTTACAAACCTTATTCGACCTAGGTAAGACTTCCGGAGTCAAATGCGAGTACACGTGAGCGTGCAGTACAATTCCAGAGATGCCAAGTTCAAAAAACTTTTATGAGCGAGATTTTCATGACTCGGCGTCTCGGCGCTCGCGCGCATGCGCGCGCGAACGAGGGGGGTATCCCCCTCCCATGATAGGGAGTTTTTTTAGATTATTAGCTCTTAATGATGCCATCTGGTGCATATATTTTTACCAATTTTGAAAGACAAAAGGGAAATATACCTTCAATTGCAACTATCACTTTAATCCTTTGAGCTATGCTCGTTATTTTAGGCCCAAATTGCAGACTTCACCCGATGCGTGAGAAAAATGAGTGCCATGCGTGAGATTGTGAGACAGACCCTAAATGCTTGAGTCTCACGCAGAATGCGTGAGACTTGGTAGCTCTGCAATTCTAACCTAGTCGATCGCGACGGAGAAGCTAGCGCTCAGAAATTCCCATCAACAAGCATGGAGAAGACAAATGCCGCTGGTAAAAGGAAAAAAATGGTATGGTCGACGTGCGCGGCGCTACCACTTCCGGAAGTTACACCGACCATCCACGGTGATTCCCACGAAGACCGTGGTAGATTGGTTTGAGTTTCTTCCCACGACTGTGGTGTGGACACAGGATCGTGGTAATATAAGCATAAATTTGAATTCTAATTGCTGCGCCATAAAATTTTACTCCGGCTAGAAATACGTCTGAACATGGCTATGCTCAACTCAATAGCTGCTCTCCCGGTTGAGGATGTATAAAATTGATACATATTATGTATCCATGAATCTAATTACATTCGAGTAACAGCCTATTTTCTTCAGGCGTTTATTTCAACTAAGGAACATGTAAATACTTTTGTCTCTTTCAGTGGTATTAGAATGAGGGGTGGACTGGTTCGCTGATCTATTCATGAGGACTGTTCATGCATGCCACCCACACGTCCCCCTCTCTCACTTGTTAGTTGTTTCGACGTTGCCTCATGCGTAAAGTTCCATTTTGTTATTTACTTACCAGGTCAATAATTTCTGATCAATTTTCATTCTTCATATTTTCTGAAAAATGCTATTCTTCTTCTACGTCATCTTTTGTATACTTGGCAGTGCCTCACTGTATTGTTCTGATTGAAATGTGTAGCGGTATGTTGTTAGTTTTTGTTTGTAACTTATATTTTGAAATGTTGAATTGTGAGGGGGGTGGAGTTTTTGTTTTGTTTCATCTGCACATACGTGTTCCGGGGAACAGGATTATGGGCCAGGGACAAATTTCACATTCCTCTCTCTCCTCCTCTCTCCTTCACTGTCTGTCTGTCTGTCTGTCTGTCTCTATCTCTAGTGTGGGTTATGGAGTCAAGGGTTGTGGGTAAATATTGTAAGTATAAATGTTGAAATAGTATAGTTGGAAGTGATTTGTTGTACTTATTTAATTCTATAGGAAACCCCAGGGGAGTTAATTTAGTTATGTTACATTTGATATTGCTGGTTGTTATCACAATTGTTAACTGAGACCCATGTTATTCATTTGTGTGTGTGTGTGTGTGGGGGGGGGGGTTATTTTAAATTTTCTGACATAAGTTTTGTTTGTAGTATTTTTATCATCATAGTGTTAATATAAAATTTGGGGCCTTGGACGGGTTGAAATAGCTTGAGTTATATACAGAATCATTATATTGTGTTAGTAGGTGTTACAAAAAACATTTCCCACTTTTGATGCTTAATAGCTCAAAAATCATATATCACGTAAAACTGTCATTGATATGAGTAATAGCTAAATAATGTACAATTTAGTTGGAGGTGATCTGAAAATGAAAACCAATACCAGTTTCATGAAATCCATGATCAATTTCAAAGTTAGGTTCCAGATTTTGGTCAAATTTGAATCCTCTGTACAAAACCTGAACTTTACATAGGAACTAATGATGTGTATGTGAGTGTGTACTTACAATATGACCCTGAATAATGCACCCGGATATCACCTGTTCAGAGCTCTGCTCCAAGGCACATGAAGGCTTATTAATCATATAATGCTCATTTCCCAGTTTCTTCGATCAAATTGAATTACAAAAAAATCCCAAGAAGTCCTTGGATCACCAAATCAATTTTGAGATCTATAAATCGTAACAATAATTTATTTTATAGATATAAGTCTAGTGGCACAGAAGAAGCAAAACGCAAATACTCAGCTTACCGAAATACTTTGACTTCTGTGCTACGTAAAGCAAAAAAAACAAAAAAAAAAAGGTAATTTTTCTGCACAATTTCAAATCCATAAGAATGATATCAAGTCTACTTGGAAAGTTATAAACGATGTGTTAAAAAAGAATGATGGAAAAAACCGGGAATTGATAAAATAATACAAAATGGAACGATAATTGATGACTCCCGTAGTATTGCTGAAGCATTCAGCACGTATTTTGTAAATATTGGGTCAAATTTGGCCAGAAATATTCCACTAACGGAAAAAAAACAACAACATTTCATTCATTTTTTTTTTGTGAATCCCAATCCTAGTTCTATATTTTCACGCCCGTAGATGCATTGGATGTTATTGATATTGTAAATAATTTTAAAGCTAAACAAAGCTCAGGTTATGATGGTATTTCAATGTTTCTTCTTAAACAAATCATTTATGAAGTAGCCGCACCTTTGACCCATGTATTTAATTTGTCTTTAATGACTGGCGTTTTTTCCTAGTAAAATGAAAGTTGCCAAGATTATTCCTGTTTTTAAGAAAGGCAGACAAGACGACCTGGGCAATTATAGACCAATATCTCTTTTATCATCATTCTCCAAAGTACTTGAAGAAGTTGTCTACTCCAGAACTGTCAAGTTTTTAAATGATCATGATATCTTAGTAGACACTCAATTTGGTTTTCGCAAAAAACGTTCGAGTACTCTTGCCGTTTTGTTGTTAATAGATAAAGTTGTTCAAGCTATCGAAGCTAAATCTCACACTGTTGGAATTTTTCTGGACCACTCCAAGGCGTTTGACACAATTGATCATGAAATATTACCGTACAAACTGTCTTATTACGGGTTTCGTGGTAGCGCCTTGTGGTTCAGAGATTACCTCACAAATCGATCACAATTTGTACACATTAATGATTCTGATTCAAGCACAGCAAATATAACATATTGTGGTGTTCCACAAGGCTCCCTTTTGGGACCACTTCTTCTTATTGTGTACATAAATTATTTGCCCAGGTCGTCAGCACTCCTTTCTTTCCTCTTGTTTGCGGACGATTCAAGTCTTTTTTTTTTTTTGACGCACAAAAATCCTACTGAGTTACTTGACATGCTTAACGCTGAGTTGAATCACGTCAATGATTGGATTCAAAGTAACAGATTATCCCTAAATCTAAACAAAACTAATTTTATGGTGTTTAGTAACACAATCACTTGTTTACCTGGCTCAATTTCAATCACATGAGTAAACTTACAACAGACAAATTCAGTTAAATTTCTTGGTCTTTTAATTGATTGTAAATTATCTTGGCAGGATCAAACAAATCATTTATGTAAGTTATTATCAAGAAATTTGGGTGTAGTTTTCTGCGCCTGTGCCTGACCGACAGAAGCTTAAGCATGTTTTCCCCATATATATATTTTGTACCTTATATTCGACTTTGTTATTGCCGTATCTTCATTATAGCATACTGGCCTGGGGGAATTGTTCCAAAATACGCCTGGAGTCTATCTTTAGAATACAAAAGCGAGCTATAGGGATTGTCAATTGTACCAATTATTTAGCACCGACAAGCCCACTGTTCAAAAGTAATAACCTCTTAAAGATTTTTGATATATATTCTTACTCCCTTGGGATATTCATGTACTAATCAACTAAAGACGAATTGCCTTATGCTTTCACACCCATGTTTGTAAAAAATAAAGTTATACATTCCTATCCTACAAGACAGGAAAATTCATTTCACTTTTCTCCCGTGAGAACTGCATTTGCTCTTAAAACAATAATACATATACAGGTCCGACATTCTGGAATAGCCTTGACTCCGACATTACTAAATCGTTGTCACTGAATTGTTTTAAACGTGAACTCAAAAAAATCCCTTGTGCAGGCTTATATCTAATAATACAACATGCAATTTTATTTGAACTCCCTCTTCTTTATCAGATTCGTTGTTTGTTATATGTATTTCAGGTTTGCTTTTCATTCTTTTTACTGAGTCATTTATGTCAAGGCTATTCCTGAATTAATGAATCATTATGTATCATGTGCATTTTTGCGCATTCTTACAGTTACGTAACTGTGTTGCTCGGGTGACAAGGAGTCTTGTAAGCGCGTTACAGTTGGCTATTTTGTATTTCACTTTGCTTTCGTATATTTTATTCCTTTCTCTTGCTCTTTTTGCTCTCTCTTCTTATACGTCCCTTTCCTTCCTTTCATAGTTTTCGTTATAGGTTGTTTAATAAGAAGACCAACACTTTCATATATAGAGGGACCTATACATTGCAAACTTTGCTTTTTAGTAGGTCCCCACATTTCATGTTTGTTAAATTGTCTTCTCTTGTATTCTTTGTAATTACGACGCTACGTTCAATCTTATGTTCAATCGATCGTATTATGTTTGATGTTTTGAGATGTGGAAAATCAAATCAAATCAAAATCATTCGTGATGGATTGCCCTGGGAACTGCTAGTCTGAATTCCTAGCAAAGGGTGAAATGCATGCACTTGAAAAAAGTAAACACATGTTTCCATGTGCTTGCATACACCACATTTCAGAATGAATTCAGAATAGTGGAATTCCTCATGAATAAATAATGGAGCATTCAAATCCTGGTCATTGTTCAGGACCATTGTCTGGGGGTCCACTACACACTCCCATACACACCAATTGACTTCTGTGCAAAGCCCACAAAGTGTTGAAAATAGAGCAAAATCTGAAACGTAACTGAAAAAATAATGTTTAATTTCATGAAACTGAATTATACTGTCATTTTAAAATTGCCTTCAACAAAATTGTACACTATTCAGCTATTGCTCATATTAGTCTCAGTGTTATCTGATGTATAGTTTTTGGACTATTCAGGATCAAAAGTGGGAAATGTTTCTTTTTTTAAACACCTAGTATAATTGTGTTATAGATTTGTAGAGTGTTGTTTGTATTCATTGTGCCTATCATAGACGTAATTATGAAATTGTGATGTAAAATGTGTTGTATTGTCATGATCATTTTGGTACAATGTAATGTCAATGGAAGCCAAGTTTCTATGTCTGACATAGACCAATAAAGAATGAATGAATGAATGAATGAATGAAGTTTAGGACCACAAACAAATGCAAAATTATGTTTTGGCAGCAACTTTTATAGAACATTTTTTTTTTCTTTTTTAGAATAGTGTAAGTTTGTATGTATGTATGAAAGTATTTTTTTAAAGGTTAGTGTATATTACATGTATTACCCGGGAAAGATTCTTTGAGAGAAACTTTTGGGATGTGAGGTCAAAGGTCAAAGTCAAATGTCATGTGAAATTGCTAAATTTTCTTTTTTTTCTCGATATCTCGGAAATGGTCAAAGGTATCCTCTTGGACAATGAATGTTTGGGTCACGGTGTCAAAGGTCAATTATCAAAAGGTCAAGGTCATCTCCTTAGGATTCACTATTTCCATCATATATATGCTATGCCTAGAGGATTTTTCTTGAAACTTAGTGTATACATGTATTACCAAATACAAATTCTCTGGGAAAGTTTTTGGCTGAAATGTCAAAGGTCAAGGGGTTAAAGTGTACTGTCATTTACTTCTACATATCCTGGAAGTGGCTTGAGGTGTCATCATGAAACTTCGTACATGACATTTGACTTTGACCTTTGACCTCACATCCCAAAAGTTTCTCTCAAAGAATCTTTCCCGGGTAATACATGTAATATACACTAACCTTTAAAAAAATACCTTCAGGCATAGCATGAATATGGGGGAAATAGTAAGATTTTGAGCATTTGACCTTGAAATTTGACCTTTGACCTTGAGCATGTGCACCAAATAGTTGATGGGCACAATTTTGTCCGTTCACGCATATCATATGTCGGACCCCTGTGAAAAACAGCTCTTAGCTGACCAGGGCTATCCGTCCCATGAGTGGAGAACAAATAAATAAAAAAAAAAATAAAAATAAACCTAAGCATGTAGGCCCTACTGCTTGTCGATGATTCCCTGGGTAATTTTAGGGTCTTGGGGTCAAAATTCAAGGGTCAAAGGCTTGGTTAAAATGCTGAATTTCACCATTTGATGCTGAAATTACACATTTTCTCCATACCTAGGAAATTAGTCAATGCATATAAAAGGTTTAAAGATCAAGTAACAATCGTCAAATCCCCTAATACCTGCTCTCTTACACGATATAGCCATTGGTCCAATTAAACCTATATGTACTTCAAGGAAAGTGAACAATCACCACATTTGAGACAAATATACCGTTTTATTTTGTCTTGCCAATTATGTGAAACTGTCATCACACATTGTCAAGACATACCGTAGACTTATTGAGAGAACTATGCACCATGGCAAAGGCATACCAGCCGCCATAACGACATTTCTAGTTATTTCTTAAAATCCTTTACACATTTTTTCACTTCAAATCTTAATAACTTTCGAAAGCGTGGTGCTACTGCTTTTAGAGTTCATTAGTCTTGGACAAAATGTGTTAATAGAGCACCTTCAATTTCAGCCTAATCGGGTAATCCCTTCGTTGTTGTTGCATTGGTGTTTTACATCCTGATGTTTACCCAATTCATTGCACAGCCAGCACTTGGTAAATATTCAGCGTTAAAATTGACCCTATAATTCGGAGCCTCTTTTCTCAGGAGGACCTACGAACTTTTCCAGAGTGTGTGCCTTCTTTTTTGATATCAAGATATTAAAATTGAGTTAAACCTCATTTTAAAGATTAAAGTCTGTTCTCCCATAATCTTTGTCCTTTGCTAAAAGTCCTTGTGACCTTTTGTTGATTTTGTGATGCATGATCACAAATGCTACACCTTTGAAATATTACGTTCATTTCTCCTTGAATTGTTGATTCTAGTAAGACTCATATTTTTTTTTTTCACATGCCCAATTCAATGTTATCAATATACGTTAAACAGCCAAGATTGCCAGTGCAACATTTATCTCAAACGGATCTCGGCAAGCTACTGTGACGACCTACATGCAGAACGCAAGTAAGCTTTGCCGCCCTATCACTGGACCGAACGGGACGTTGATAGAAACATTCCCACGTGAGATCACTCCACCAGCGCAGATCCGGGGTATACAAAGGCACATGGCTTGTCTCCCAATCGCACCAAACACAACAAGAGGTGGGACTGTGAAATGATTCTTGACCTTCTGCTTATACTTTATATATATATATACTTATATATCCGCTTAAATTTGATATATATATATAATATATATATATATATATATATATATATATATATATATATATATATATATATATATATATATATATATATATGTAATATAATATATGTATATAAACTGGACAGCAAAAGAGAGTACCCACTTCTGTCAAAGGCTGCACACAAAAATTCACCACCTAGAAATAAACAATTTTTGTACACAGGTCCGCTGCAGTATCCATTTAACAGTAATCACATATCCAATAGCAAGTGATTGTCTTTATTACAAAGAAAAAAATGACACGCACAGCATCTTGGTCACTGAATCAAAAGTCACAAAATGTCACAGAATGAGCCTTACAAGCCTTACAAGACGTGGCATAATTTTCCTGATGGAAGCTTGCTTAAACCAGAGTAAAGTAATGTCCAATTTAAAGAGCTAGCTGATTTTATTCTGAGAATTAGCATAATCAGGAAGGATAGCATCCCTAAAAACAGAATACACTCATGAACATCATTTTGACAAAGCAGGTGTTCACTTTGACATATTGGTTGTTTTAAAAAAAATATCCATTCAGTGGCCATTTTTGCATGGTGGAAATTGCTGTTGTGTGGGACTTTTGATTCAATGACCAAGATGCTGTGCAATTCAAGTTCTTTTTTGTTATGAAGACATTCAATTGCTAATGTGCATGTGATAAGTAAGGGGCATTGCAGCACACCTGTGTGCAAAAGTGGTATATTTCTAGGGGGTGAATTTTTGTGTGCGGCCTTTGACAAAAGTGGGTACTTTCTTTTGCTGTCCAGTGTATATATATATATATATATATATATATATATATATATATATATATATAAGCTTGACAAATAAAAGGGAGACTAAGATCGAGAGCAACGTCCCGCCTCAGTCCAATTTCTTTCAACTATATATATATAATTATATGTATATATATATATATATATATATATATATGTATATATATATATATATATATATATATATAAGAAACAAGATTCTACATTTTGTTTTTATGGGAAGACGTGATATGCTCACAACTAAGTTTATATAGGAGACACACGACTTCAGGGAGGCAATTTGTGTCTTAACGTTTTGTACTATAATTCCTAAATTATACAAGTAATAAGAAGTATAATTAGAATTCTATTAGTAATAATGAAGTATAAGTCGAAGAGGTTAGCATTTCCCATGTGTTTAAGGCAGTGAAGTCACATAATGAAATTCAAAGTAGGTAAAAATTCCAAGCAGTCCTAGTTGGCTATAAATACCTGTGTCAGTGAGCAGCAAACATCTTTTCAAAGAGAAAATGACTTTAGACAGACCAGCAGTACCAGTATTGGGTGCAATGCAGACAATTAGTTCACTGGTCCTTCTGATCATACAAACAAGCAATACATAAAGCACAATCATTGCTGTTCCAAAGGTACGGAGCATTCTTATACGTATGGACATCTTATGTCAAGCAATTAAACAGAACATCAGCATACAGTAGGGCCCAGCAGTTTTGACTTCTGTACAGTGTTGGAAGGGGAGGGTTCAGAACTGAAGAGTATCGATTATAAGAGATGCTGGGTGGGAACCTCTTCGACTTATACTTCATTTATTTATTACTAATAGAATTCTAATTATACTTCTTATTACTTGTATAATTTAGGCGTTCTATTACGTAATACTCGTATAAGTCTTCATAGGTTAGCATGTTCAAAGTTCCGTACAGAAGTCAGTCTAGTGAGGACAAGAGGACAAGAAGGATGATGGACAGTTTTCACAACAAGGTTGAAACTTTAGTCATGACACCTCATGCATTGAGAGTGTCTATCGATGGTGACACACATTGTCGCAAACAGGAGAAGAACTCGAGCAAAGTTTGCTTGAGAACCTATAAGGTGCAAGGCATAGGTTTTGAGTATGGTATCATTTTGATACCTTTAACTGGAGCAGGATTAGGTATGATAGCGCACAGACAAATCAAATACAATGGACCTCTTGTACCAATTTCCCAATTAAGATACAATCATTGTTCCTTAATTCATATACATTTGAAGGAAGAATTAGACATTAACCAGTTCATACTTGGCATAGTAATATTGCAGCAAGCATAATTAGAGGCAACTCCATTGCCATTTTGGGTTGATATTAGAGTTTAAATTCATCAGTTTGGTGGACCGAATCTCCTAAACGAGTGGCCGAGTAATAATGTGTTGCCAATTTCCAATGCACAACGTAACGTGATTTATGGTCTTGTGTCTTATCTGACTCGTATTAGGACATTGTTCTTAAATGAGATACTGATATACAGATATATACACATATTATCACAATTCACATGTCCCTTTCTAACTCAGCAGAACTGAGAATTGTTGAACTAATGTGGAATCAATTGTTAGAAGGTAGAAGGTTCAAAATGTACCAGCGTTCGTCCAGTCAGTTGTGGACAAGATTTCGTTAAGACTTTTATATTCCATGCGCAAAAGCTTTAGACTAGTTGCGGCGCTTCCTTACCTATGAGCTGAGAATGTAATAGGCCTACCCCTTTCATATGGGCATCCTTGGATGTCTTACCAGACCAGAGTCTGGGATAGATGCGGGATGACTGTGCTCCCAAATCCTTATGTATGTGAACACGAGGTACGTCCTGTGGTACCCCTTCATACTGATCTCCAAGACAGTACAAACTCGGTACATGTTACCATAGCAACAATACATACATACATAATTGTATGCAGCAGTCAGTACAGTGTACAGGGATGTATACCTTTAGCCATTGACAGTATATCAATTATATTTTAAGTGTTTATGCATGCAGCTGCGAGGGACTGGCTTTCAGCCTCCGCTCCAAGATGCTTGTCGTCACCGATTTGTTGGGATGTTTCGAAGAAATCATGAGTTTGCTTTCTGATCTTGCTCGTTGGAGATGTTCTGTGCATTTAATATACTCGTGAAGAGTTGATAGAACACAGAGTTTAGGATTGGAGGTGAAAGAAGGCACTTTAATTACCTGGTTAGAAATGCCTTTCATATCTCTAATGTGAAAACATGGCCTACTCTTCCGGTAATGTCATAAGAACTACTGTAGATGCTCAGCATTTGTGTACGTTGGGCCGAAACAAGTGCAAGCAAGGAAAACGGTTTTTGGCTCAAGGCACTGAACGAATCTATAGTTCATAGGTATCTTGGAAAGATAAAAAGTGATTCAAAACAATTGAAACATCCCAAGTCTTGTTGTATTTAGGCTTGCGAGGGTCGGAGTTAGATACGCCTTTCATAAGTCTGACTATAGGGGCTGTTTGCCTATGTCATAGCTCTCAGTTTTAGGTAGCATGGAAGACAGAGCAGATCTATGAGTTAATCGTGGAGTGGGCTTGTTGAAAGGCTATGCTATAGGCTTAGAAAGTTGACAACGTGTTCTGTAGATGGGTTAAGAAGGATCACAAGATTGTTCAGAACACAGACAATGTTGTTGTCTTCAAGCACCCTCATATGTTTTGTTTATTGGTATGGTCTCGCCATGATGATGAAAGGAGCTTTGCAGCGTGCTGCGATGTGTCTGTCACTTGTCATCGCTTGCAGAGAGCACACATGCAGGCGGCTTATGACGGGCGTGGAGTGACAAAATTCAACACAACCATACAACTATACAGCCATGGAATGGATGTCAGGTTTTAACCAATCAGAACGCAAGAAACCGTACAACTATGCAACTGTGCAATTATGCAACTGTGCAACTGTACAGCCCTAGAATGCCTGTATGGTTGTCACTCGCACGGGCCGAAATGCCATTAACCGAACATTCATGCATCCCTACATGCATTACGGAACGCCTGTCGGGTTTTAGCTAATCAGGACGTGAAAAACTCGACAGACATACATAAATACATGAGTGTAGGAACGGCTGTAGTGTTTTAGCCAATCAGGACGCGAAAAAACCCGACGGACATACATGCATGGGTGTGGGAAAGACTGTAGGGTTTTAGCACACCAGAATACAATAAATTCGACAGACATACATACATGCATTAGTGAGGGACGGCTGTTGGGGTTTTAACCATTCAGCCTTTCCCTCTGCACGTATCTTTTAGCCTTGGGGCTCTGCTAACCACTGAAATCCCCTGACAGATTTATTGTACCGTTGGTGCAATGGTCTCCATTCCTTTCCACATCAAGGGTTCATGACCTGCCCCCTAAGGCAGCTGTGGACGTATACTCAGGGAGGTGCTTCGAGAGAATGAAACTATACATGTGTGTATATCTGTTGAGTTTATTGCATTCTGGTGTCCTAAAACCCTACAGCCATTCCCACATCCATGCATGTATGTCTGTTGGGTTTTTCGCGTCCAGATTGGCTAAAACCCTACAGCCGTTCCTACACTCATGTATTTATGTATGTCTGTCGGGTTTTTCACGTCCTAATTGCCTAAAACCCGGCAGCCGTTCCTACACTCATGTATTTATGTATGTCTGTCGGGTTTTTCGCGTCCTGATTGGCTAAAACCCTACAGCCGTTCCTGTTCTCATGTATTTATGTATGTCTGTCGGGTTTTTCGCGTCCTGATTGGCTAAAACCCGACAAGCGTTCCGTAATGCATGTAGGGACGTATGGTTGTTCGGTTAATGGCACTTCGGCCCGTGCGAGTGACAACCATACAGGCATTCTAGGGCTGTACAGTTGCACAGTTGCATAGTTGCACAGTTGCATAGTTGTACGGTTTCTTGCGTTCTGATTGGCTAAAACCTGACATCCATTCCATGGCTGTATAGTTGCATAGTTGTACTAATTTTGACTCCCCTCGCCCGCCATAGCGGCTAGCCGGAGGCTCGTCGGTGGATGAGGGTGTGGGGCAAGACTTTTCTCATGGAGTAATAGAGGTGGGGCTATCTGCATTTCAAGCAATAATGAGAACCATGGCTGCCGCCACCATTGGGGCAGTGGGGATTGCTCAGGTCACCTTGTCCAGTTGAAGCTTGTGGAGGAGTGAAAACGTTCCATCGTAAGGAAAAAGGCATCAAAATTCAGGGCAATATAACTTGGCTCCCATTTGACATGAGGAGCGAACTGGTGGTCAGGGGAACCGAGATGCAAATTAAGGTCAACATCAGGGTCACTGCTAATCTATATGTAGAGTTTGTGGATTATGTGATGAAAAAACATGCATAACAGTTATTATAGTTGTTCATGTCTCTGCGAGACAAGGAGAAAGCTTCAGAATTGTCTAGGCCTACATCTGTTAAATTAGTCCACTGCCTGGACTGTTTTGTGTGATCATTTACCGCGCGCACACACCGCTACAGCACGCGTATGCCCCACAGTACGCTCTTGTATTAATTTGCCGCGCACGCACGCATCTCAACCTCCAAAACAGTCCAGTCTGGTTTGCCAAGTCTCCCCGAAATATTTCGGAAAAAATTGGCCCCACCCCCATCCCCTCATTCATTTCGAGCATCCTGATTGGTCGATGAGATCGCGTCCAGCAGGCAATTTGTGGGATCGAAAAAAGTCGATCGATCTCTAATCTTGTAGTCTTATTGCAAACAGGTATATTGCATGTAGCAATATAACATACGTATTTTACGCCAATATTTATATTAATCTCTCCACATATTGATAGAATTTCAAAATTATTTTTCTTTTTATTAAAAATTGCTCAAATGATATATCTTAGAGATCATAAGAGGAGAATGAAATTAGAACGTACATAAACAGTGCGTAAGATTAAGACTAACTTCTACTCGTTTCCATAACTGTTATAAATTAAATTATAAATATCACAATAACCAGCATTTTAAATCTATTTTTCGACCGAAAAAATAATTTAAAAATTACAAATATAAAAATTACAAATAAAAAAATTGATAAATACGTGTAGAAAAGATATTCGCCCATTTAAAGCATCGTGACTTATCGTACATGTCAATTTCGAGGTGGCTTTCACTTCTCGATCGGGGATCCCCCGGATCGCGTGTACAGCATACAGCTTGTGCAACAAATGTGCTTTTCGTATTGATTCCGAGTCTTGCGTTTTCCGACCAAAATCTGTGCAGCATTTCAAGTATTTCCTCCAAACCTTGTTTACATGATCAATGGATGTCAACATCAGCGTCTCCGCGTCGCTTATTCTGACAGTGATAATGAGAAGAGCATTCAATGCAATGTGCTACTGAGAAGCTTGGATTCGTTGACGGTTTCGGGGAGCAGCAGCAGAACCAGAACTTAGACGTCCCTACTACACGTACCTGTTTCTCCGTGCGTGATTTTGTTTATCTCCATGCCGACTGGTTTCGGCAATAGTGTGGTGTTCCAACTTCCAAGCTGCACCGTTGTGCATTGATATTCTTCGCAAACTAGATCTACATGATGGACCAGACTCCCCGAAAGCTGTGGCTCTTGTCATGCCTTTGAAGTCTTTAATTTTGGACCAGATGAGCAGGGCTATGGATCTTGCTTGGCCTGCGTGACAAAGTCGAAGACTCAAGCGGCCTAGTGGTAAGCTAATCATTTAACGTTAGATCTATCCAGTTTCTACAAATGATTCGTCAAGGCAACTTTCATTACGTGTCTCTTGTCTTGAATTACAAACTGTAACTGTAGGCCCCTAGTTGAACAACAAAAAAAAAAAATGATTGTAAAACTAAATGTAGTTAAATGTCTGGCCTCTGGGCCGGGTAGGGTAAACACATGTCAGGCTTCTACTACAGTACTACTCTTGTGAGTGTTCCTAGGTGTACTGAGCTGAGTCAAATCCTGTGTAATTGTAATAGATTGTTAACACTGTAACTGCACCAGTTGGTTTAATTGTTTTGTACAGTACAGTAACTACTGTAACTTTCTCGCATACAAATGCAATTACACATAGGCCTACTGCCTTAGCTTTAATCTGTGAGACACAGCCTGTGTCTCGTCGGCTTTGCTCCTCTACACAGACAGAGGAGCAATCGAGACACACGCTGTGGCCCACAGACTAATTCTTCATGTGCATGTACATTGAGAAAAAACTCAAATAGGAACATGCTTCAGTATGCAAATGTACTCATACTGAAAGGGGACAACTTTGCACAACAGGGAATGACACTAGAACCAGACAGGGTTTGCCTTTTGAACACTTTAATTCGGTCTTCGGTAATGAATCGTCAACATAGGTCCTCTGAGGACAGTCGCCATCTTTCGTTCTTCTTTCCGCCCTCTCTCGGTGTATCTGTTACAATCGTTTACACATTATGTTCCCTTACAATACTTGTTCATCTATAGATTAAAATTATGCAGTCTTATGGCTATGCGATATGCATTGAAGAGACTGCAGGCATTATTAAAATCACATGTGCAATGTAGAAAGTGTTCTTTATTTTAATCTTACTGGTTTTTTTTTCTTATTTTTCAAATAGGGGGACTGCATCTGGAGACACCAAAGCATTTCGAGCAGTGTATGGAAAATTTGGTGAATTACGATCGGAACTCAAGTCGTCAGTCCCGCTGTTGCCCTGACAGCCACTGCAACCAGAGATGTGCGTAGCGGTATCATCGAAAACTTTGGTCTTCGCAATTATGTGTGGGTAAATCAGTTGCCGGACAAGCAAAATATAAAACATGTTGTCAAGTCTGCTGCAAGAGACTTAGATACAATGTTCAAGTGGCTGGCAGATGACTTGAAGATCCATGGTGCATGTTGTGAAAGGATGATAAGAAAAATGTGCAGTAATGTGTACACGACCTTTATGGCACTGCTTCCAGAAGGTTGCCACAGGTATGTTAATAAGTTTATATGTACCACCAGAACATTGAAACTGATATCCAAAAGGAAATTGTTGACAGCATGTTAGCAACAGATGGTGAAATCAGAGTTGTGATAGCTACCATTGCATCTGGCCTGGGTGTTGACGTAATAACGTACACAGTACGGTTTTGTGTGGATGCCCAAGTGATCTAGACGATTATATCCACTTTTTAAAAGCACTCAATTTTCAGGCCTTATCAGATATACTGGTAACATGAAGAATCATGTACAGCTGTACAGCTGTACATTGTAGCTGAGATTTTTTTTTTTTTAATGAAAAATGTCACGTATACACGTGTACATGTAGCTTAGCTTGTACCTTTGGGATTTGAAAATTATTTTTTAGAGAATTCGTATGATTGTTTTAAAACAAGAATCCACTGTGGGTGTTTTTCCTCCTTAAGGTTTGTAATGGTGAGTGGTTGGTACATTGGTTTCTGGTGTACCTGCATTTTTGCAGTTCCATGCTAAATGTACAATAATTTTCTTTTTATCACTGCAATTATGGTACCTTGCTCTTTTTCATAGAAGCAAATACAATGTACATTTGTACATACCTACTTTTCATACTGTACTTTGTTTTTTAGGCGTGAATATTTTCATTGATTTTCATTGGACATGTTGATGGGTACATATCATAATTACAAGTGATAAAATTATGGAAAAGTTGAAATATTTTAGTTCAAGGTTGTGTTTTTGTGATGTAGTGGATTACATGTACAAGTACATACAGACCATGCCAAGTGGGGATGGGCTGTGTGTTTTGGGTGTTTGGGTGGGTGTTTGAAAATTGAACTGAAAATGCTGCTTGTCTGCACATGTAATTGTACATCGCATGTTCATCTATGCATACATGTACATACAAGTGTACAAATGTGTAGAGTGTGTTTTTGAGTTGTTCAACTACCAAGAACTTGTTTACATATAATACTTTCTTTACATACAAAATCATTCATGAGAAGTACAGTATGTTCTTTGGCCCATTTTGATAAAACTAAAACTAATTCTGTTAATGCACATGAACATTTTTACCTATAGTTTGAACTGTGTAGCAATGAATTTATTTTCTTTTTTGAACTTCGAAGCATTTTGTTAAACCAAGAATTGTTGTAAAGCGCAACAAATGAAAAAACAAAGATTTCTTTGTCATAACTTGTAACCAGTTTGTGTTAATCCTGTATTTTTGATGTGTAATGAGAGTCTACTACACATGGTAATCAGACTGAAATGTGACATACAATATCAAATTATTTCTCTGACATCAAAATTCGGAGTCAAACAGTTTACAATGTATTTTGTTTGAAATAATGCACTGTTGTTGAACAATGATCATGAACTATCATGAATATACAGTAAATGTATTGTATATTACAGTACTTGTACATGTACATGTACAAATGAAAGTGTATAATGAAGGAATTTCAAGAGCATGGAGAAACAACTGAAATATGCCTAATATTTTATAAACTATAGAACATTTAATTTCAGTTCCTTATGAGTACAAGCTGTACTTGGTGGCACAGAATATCCAACTTTAAAGACACTTATACACCTGAGGAATTATTTTGAATGTCCTTCCCAGAGTGACAACTTTTTTAAACTCATTATTGACAGTTGGGAGTGGGATGCTAGCTTTGAAACTTCCTTGGTAGTTGGTACAACATTAACAGTTTTACCATCATGGCCAAATTTTTATAATGAAGGCTTAAGAAGTAATGTGATTAAAAAAAATGTACAAGTTATACATATGCTCAAATTACACTACTCGTCCATTTGTTTTCACTTTGCTGTCTGCTCTTACTGTACATGAAATGATGAAGACTACACAGTGTATTTAACAGTACATATATTTGCACATGTATGTGTAATGTACATGTACACTGTCCATTGTACATTTCAAAGTACAATAGTGATAAATTGATGTATTTCCTGACCACACCTCAACACTGAAAAAAAAAATCTAAACTTAATTACCAATAATCAGGTGCCATAAACGTTGAAAAAAATAAAGTCTACTACACTGTACAGCTGTATGTACAAAGTACATATAATGTTTTAATTTGGATGTGATTTGTAATAGGGGGTTTAATCAAATTGCTAACATGTGAGTGTGTGTGTGTGTGTGCATGTGTTTGTGTATGTTTGTGTGTGTGTGTGTGTGTGTGCACATTCGTGTATGTGTTTGTGTGTGTTGTGTGCATGGCCCACACATTTCCCAAGCATAATTTCACTCTGATATCCCCCTTAAATGTTTGTGAATTTTAGAAGAAAAAAAAAACAAGTTGCTTTGTCAGACTGTCTTTTGATATGAATAGGCCTACTTATTTGATAATGTATATATATACATGGAGCTACTATTTTGAGCAAATACAGGTATGGTTTGCCAAAAAAAGGAAGATATATGTATATATATATATGTAACCTTTATATGCATATGCAGAAGGGCAGTTCAACCAAAACTGTTCACTTGTAATGCCAGAGACAAATGGACCAATATCTCTGGCAAAAATGCTCTTAAGCGTCTTCATCTTGGTTTACTAAGTTTAGCTTTACTATCATGAAGACTAACAAACAAAAAACTGAGTGACGGGGTATTCTTACAACAGGGATATTGGTCTGATTGTCTCTGTTACAGAAATTATCAAAGTGAATAGTGTTGGTCTAACTGCCCAGTAGGCCCTACATGAAGTGGTAATAAAATTATAAAAGTTGTACAAACTTAGCGCAATTCTTTAAATTTAGACTGCTCTCTAAAAAAGGCACCTTCTGGTTCCTTACATGTACTTCACAACTTTGCACTACAAATTGTGTAATGTGGTTGTACCCTATCCCCTTCACCTCCACCACCCTTGATCAGAATATGCTTGATATCTTGTATACCATAGCTAAGTAGCGGTTCATAGAACCTACATCTCACAGCCCTGAGCTTATTACAAAATTACATTGTTATTTAGTGGGCCACAAGTGCCTATGTCAATTAAAGAATTTCTTTAATTTCTGAATATTTCATCATACAATATTATTAAGGAAGAATAATTGATGACAAAATTATTTCTTTTAATGAATATGATCGGCACAATCCACCCCCTCCAAAAAAAAAACAAAACAAAATAAAACATATTGATCCCCTTTACCAACAATAACATCGCCAAACAAATCTTCCAACTTTTCTTGAGGTCCACATCTCACGACCTTCACAGAGTTCTTTGCAGTTTTATGTAGTGTTTGGACGTTAGAAGTGGCACATCACAAATCATACATCGGCGAGCTGGCGATTTGTAGCTCGCCATTTTCCATCTCAAGAATAATATTCAAGTCATCATCGAATCTGGGCACAACAAAGTCCAAAACACCACGTGAAAGTAGGTCGGACATGACTGCAACCATAACTTTCAGCCAGTCAAAAACGTTGCACGAATCAGCTGTGCAACAATGCATGGTACGGATCACTGAAGAATTGAGTACATGTATTGTATCGCATTGCATTGTGATCAAAGAGTTGGCTCTTTGATTGTGATAATGTGTGTTGTGCAAAAATGCAGGCATCTCTGTGCACATAATTAGTAATTGTTGCAGATCGCACTGTACACGGTGCAATGCACACAGCTGGCTGCAGATCGATCGATCCCACATAACTTTTCTGTGATCGATCCCTTAGTTTTCATGCATACGCAATGAGCTTGCGAGAGATAGGGCATTACGTAAGCATACCTAATATGAACTTTTGACCCTACGCACTGTCAAACCATTCTGGACGTTTTTTTTTTTTTTTTTTTCGGACAGGTTTGTTGGCGCCCTCATCGATATCGAGCGGTTACAGGGGATAGCGCGATAAGCTGTGGAGCGCGCGTGGATGCGTAATGATAAGAAAACGTCCAGAATCTGGACTACTGTTACATGTGAAGCTGATATCCATTTGCTAGACACCAATTCCAATGCTGGCTGTGAATTCGTTCGGGTCAGGTATGCTATCAGCTGTAGAAATGTCTGACCGAATTATGAATATGCACATTTTTTTTTTTTTTTTTTTTTTGTACACGAGCCACACAGGGCTTCAAGACCGTTCTGAATTGCAAGAGGTTCGCACACATTGATATGCGGGGAATTCTGTTTGGCACTCCAGACTCTCTGAGCAAAGGAATTGTCATTGTTCAGAATTAACTACTCTCCATACTGAAATGCTAGCCTCCCTTGAAATTATCATGCTAATAAAGGTGGAAAATTATTCTTTGTCTTGCGAGACAGCCACCACCAAAGAATATTTTGTATCGCATGACTGGATGACGTAACTAGAGTGTCGAAGTCATCTTCCGCTTTACACAGAGCATTAGTTAATTTATTTATTTTTTGTAGTCCCCAGTGACAAGAATGTATTTTGGTGTGTGTGTGTGTGTGGAAAGCATTAAAATCCCGAAATTTGGTTTCGTTGCCATACCAGATTGAATTTCCAAGGGCAGTAACCTTGTCAATTTGTTCTGAGGAAAAAACTGGAGCTCAATTGATGGGAATTAATAAGAGAACCAAGGAAGGTCTCGACGTGCTTTGGGTTTAAACTGGATTTGTCGAAATCCTTACTGAAACTCTTTAAGGGTGACAACAAGTTGATCATAAAATTGGTTTTGTGAAGACACTCTTCTCTGGTGTGAGAAAGAATATGGATATCATCGAAATAGGTGACTGTTCTAATGCCACTACTCCTCACCGAGGCAAAGACAAGTTTCATAACTTTAATGAAAATCTGTGGGGTCGAATTAAGGCCAGATAGATAGGCACTGAAGGCATGCAGTAAAAATACTATTTCCATTCGAAAGACTATATGCTTGATGAACGAGGTGAACGGATACCGATAAATATGCACCCTTTGGAGGGGCACAATTAAAGCGTTAATCAAGCAAAACTGTTCCACACTGAATTGCTCGTATCTCACAAATTTGTTCAAGTTTTTCAAATTCATGATTGGACTTAGACCGCCAGTCTTTGTTAGAATAGAGTTGATACTTCATGTAAGGAATCTCTCTATAGCTTGCTTTGCGAGAATCTTCAGAGACAATTCTTCATGGGTTGCCTTTTCCTCCTCGGTAGAATGTACACTTTGTAGAGGAAAAATTTATTGGTATGGGGTTGAAATGAAATTATTGATTTCATAGCCAAATATTGTGGCCAATATCCAAGGATTGGGGATTATTTTGACCAGTCATCTTTGGAAAGTCTGGGATTTCCAGCAATAAACGGTTTTGGACAGTACTCGTCCTTTTTTTTTTCATTTTGCTGGCTGACATTCTCACCCACGTTGTATGCTTATGTGACACTTGTCAACTTTTCTCAGATGTCTTTCTGAACAACTTCCTATCATGTGGAATTGACTTGCTGTGCAAGTGTTGTTGAGAAGGGTTGAGAAGGGGTCTCAAGCTACCTCGATGGTGCATGCTCAGATTATCCGATAAGCAAAGCCCGAGAGCGTCAGGCCATCGATGGTGACATAAGTTGTTTAATTCTTGTTGTGTCAATTGCATGGATGATTATCCGTGCATGATCTGTGAATTTCAGAAAGGATTTATCCATATGGTAGAAGTCCCTTCACTACATTTTGTTGTAGAAGTTGGGAGCTCACAAGACCCAAGGACTTGTGAAGGAGGATCGCCCAAATTTTGCTCTCGATTTTTGGTGTGAGAACTGCTTGGGCATTCAATGGCAATTGAGCATTTGCTTCGCGATTTTATAGAGACTTACCTTCTGATGTGGCAGTGTGACTGCCTTCATTAGCAAATCAGCCAGTTTTTCAATTTGGCCCAAATGAGATCAGAATTTAAGTTAGAATCAAATTTGGTACCAGGCTTTGAAAGAGTTTGGCTGTAAGGGCATGGCATCCGGATCAATTCGGTTGTCATAATGACCATAACCACGAGGGCAGAGTCAAGGCCACCCATACAGGGCAACGCAATCAGTTTTGCCGGGAAGGAGGCTGACATGAGAATATCGTCGTCTGATGAGCTGCCGATGGGGGTTGGCTATAGCTCGCTGAAGTCTTCGATGGGCGGGACAGCGCCCCTGTCCCCGCGGACATGGCTCGCATGTCCGGACAAATCGCCGGTAGGAGGAGCTCTCCTGCACCAGCTGGCATGGCTGGCATGCCCTTAATTGTCATCACAACGGTGTGCCGCCGCCCTATCCATGAAGCGGGAGAGTGTCTCGGATAGATTACAAGTCTCTCTAGTTGAGCTTCAAGGCGGCCTTCCATGCCCTGATCTCCCCGCGGGGAGGGGGGCTGAGAGGTAGCGTCGTCTTCCCGGTCACTAGACATTGGAGTTTGAGATTTATAATCAGGGAGGTGTCTCACCTCCCTGGTATATTCACTGCCGTCACACTTGAAAAGGATGTTTGCTGCTCACTGACACAGGTATTTATAGCCAACTAGGACTGCTTGGAATTTTTACCTACTTTGAATTTCATTATGTGACTTCACTGCCTTAAAGGGACTGTGCAGTACTGGTTGAGGTAGAGATTCATGTTTTGAACATTCCTAAGTGAGATAATGAAAAGCCTCCTATGAAATATGAAAGAGCATGTAATTTTAAGAAGGATTCAACGTTTATTTGATGAAAATCGGTTTTTAAATGGCTGAGATATCCCAAAAAGTGCTAATAATAATAAAAGGCGACATGCCACAACTTTATTAAGATCTCTTTGTTTCACCTTGTTTTTGGATATCTCAGCCATTTCAAAACCGATTTTCATCGAATAAACCTTTGATACCCCTTAGAACCGCATGCTCTTTGACATCTCATAGAGTGGTTCCGGAATATCTCGCAAAATGTTAAAAGCTAAATCTACACCTCGACCAGAACTGTATACACCCTTTAAACACCTGGGAAATGCTAACCTCTGAAAACTTATACGAGTATTACGTAATAGAATATCATATCCGATTCAATCGCACGCTTCATTTGCTGACATTGCCCGTCATTCTACAAAATGTTCCCCTAAAATCTGGTATATGTATACTGGAAGAAATTGGACTGAGGCGGACGTTGCTCTCGATCTTAGTCTCCCTTTTATTTGTCAAGCTTTCGGCCAGTCATCAGGCTTTCCTCAGGATCTGCGTGGGACGTGTATCATTATTGAAGTGATGCCTGCATCACAGCACCGTGTGCTCATCTTCTGTATGTTGGGCTATATTGTGTCCTGTCTGGTCATGGCCGAGTTTTCTGCTACGGGTGTTCTACTGTGAGTCTGCCAGATCCTGAGGAAGGCTTGATGACTGGCCGAAAGCTTGACAAATAAAAGGGAGACTAAGATCGAGAGCAACGTCCACCTCAGTCCAATTTCTTCCAGTATATATGCAACCAACAATGAGGCACCGCGCACGTTTGGGACCCAGGGAACTATCTCTCGCACTATATATATATATATATATATAAATATATATATATATATATATATATCTGTAGACAAGATGACGAAGTAGGGTGGTAAGGCATTTCAGTCCAACAGTGCTATTCATTGTCTTTGTCGACCCTGAGGAAGACGAATGTATTCGTCGAAAATTTGGTCTGAATAAATAGCACTGTTGGATTGAAATGCATAATCACCATACTTCGTCATCTTTTCTGTACTGATACCAACACGCGGACTACAAGTGTCATCATATATACACACAGTCAAACCAGTCAAACCTGTCTAAGCGGCCACCCAAGGGAGACGAAAGAAGTGACCGCTGAAGACAGGTGGCCGCTATAGACAGGGTCGTTAACGTGGCTTTCCTCTTGGGGGAATTGTGTTTTAATAGTGGTTGGATACGCCAGGTGGTCGCTATGGACAGGTTTGCTGGTATATATATATATATATATATATATATATATATATATATCACATATATATATATATATGTATATATATATATATATATATATATGAAGAGTTTGTTCGCAAAAACCGATAAGTCCATATTTGCCAAATGGAGATATTTGCGATTAAAGGTCAAGAAAAATAAAGAGAATAATAAGAAAATTTTTGCTTCCTTTGACCATAACTTCAAAAATATACCTTCATATGTAGTGACCAATATATCATTTAAAAAGGTATTATTTTGTACTTTATGACAGAGACCGTACTTCAAAATCTTCAAAAATGGACTTATCGGTTTTTGCGAACAAACTCTTCATATATATATATAGTAGTAGTAGTAGTAGTAGTTTATTCTTTAAAA
The DNA here is from genome assembly GCF_964275005.1 of Diadema setosum. NCBI lineage: Eukaryota > Metazoa > Echinodermata > Echinoidea > Diadematoida > Diadematidae > Diadema > Diadema setosum. The sequence continues at coordinate 42,652,063 of NC_092687.1, read as the reverse complement.
ATCACACCCGTCACACGGACGGCCGGCCTAAAAAGACCTATGAGTGATACATGTGTACATCAAACATTATAAGTAATACAAAATATATAAATGAATCATGTAAGACATACAGACAATAAAAAAAATAACATAACAAAAGAGAGAATATGGTGGGCTAAATAATACATAAAAGAGATATTCAGCTGTGGGAATATAATAAATTGTTACGGCACGTTAAAATAAGGTTGGCAAAACTGGCTACTTGACAACACAGTGACTCTGATGACATTAAAAAAAGGAATTGTTGGTAAATAGGTAACTGAGGGAAGGTGGGATCTCTTTCTGATATAATACTGAATAACTGTGATCTGAAATCATCATATGCCGAACAAATCATAAAACAATGAAACTCATCTTCTACATCACCAGAATTACAGATTATACAAAATCTTTCATCGTGTGGGACATTTTTATAACGTCCGGTTTCAAGGGCAATAGGGGCACAACTACTTCTAAACAGAGCTAATGCTCGCCTGTTAGATCTATTCTGACACTGCATGACATAATTAGAAGTACTCATAGAATGTTTAAAATTACGATATGTTCTGAGTTTGTTTCTGGATTGGGGAACTCTCCTTTTATCATCAAACAGTGAACATTTTCACTTATTTTCAACAAATAATTTACATGCTTTGGATACGGTGCTCACAAAATTATGTGTACTAACAAGCTCAGCCAATGGTTCAACATGCATACACTGCAATTTTGCAAATAATTGTTTAACCTTATGACACCAATTCTTAATACCATTATTTGCCAGGGACTTTGACCACAAGAACATTTTTCCAGGATAACGGTCACTATTATACTTACTCAGGTTACACCAAACCTAGCAATTGATTGGCACTGATAATAGAAAGGGGGATCCCAACCCATATCACCCATAACTGCATCATTAGGGGTATATTTCCCCACTCCAAGGTAGAAACGACATGCTCTATAAAAAACACTATTAATGGCTGAATATTCTTCTAAGCCCCAAATACCGCTTGCATATTGCAATATGGGCAAAATCATAGCATCATACAATTTTTTATAGGTCATTTAATAAACAGAGAACCGCCGATCAATTTAGATTTACTAATAACCACTCCAAGGGCTCTAGTTGCAGATTGAGCCAATATCTTGGTTCCTTTTTGTAAACTTAAAAATTCATCAAACCACAATCCAAGATATTTATATGAGTCAACAATATCAAGCTTTTGACCATTACAATGAAATAAAGATGTGGTTTTCGCTTGGGCTTTTCTCCTGAAAGGTACAATTTGAGTTTTTAAAGTATTAAATTCGATCCTCCACTTCTGAGCCCACAAACATATACTATCAAGCTTCAACTGAAGATCATTTTCATTGTCAGCAATTACCACAATGTCATCTGCATACATAAGCATATCAATGTTTGTATCTAACACCTGGATACCTCTGTTACACAGCCTCACACTATCAACTATATCATTAATGAAAATATTAAACAGGACTGGGGACAAAAGACAACCTTGTTTTACCCCTAGATCCACATTAAAAAAATCAGTAAGGTTACCATTCACATTGACAGTACATTTGGTATCTTGATAAAGAGCCTTTATGGAGTTATACAGCTTGCCATGAACACCAATAGACTTCAGCTTGTACCATAACAAAATCCTGTTAACACGGTCAAATGCTCTTTTTTTTTTGCATCAATAAAGCAAACAAAAGTATCTTTTTTACACAGCTTTCTGTTTTCAATTATAGAATAGAGGCTATATAAGTGCTCAAGACAACTCCTTTTCTTTCGAAACCCGTTCTGTTCCTCATTAATAACACATTCTTTTTCAAGGAAATTGATAAATCTTTCTTTTATGATATCACAATAAATCTTACAAATCACAGATATCAATGTAATATCTCTGTAACTTAAAGGTTCACGTTCATCCATACCAGGTTTAAGAATTGGATGAATAATACCTTTTTGCCATATCTGAGGGGAAATACCATGTTCAAAACAAAAAGAGTATAAAGCATGCAGGAACTGAATAGAAACTTTATTTTTTACTACCTCAGCAATAAAACCATCTATTCCTGCTGCTTTATCTAATTTTGCTCTGTTTACTGCTGAAGTTACATCTGATAAACCAATAGGATGATTCAGATCATCTCCCCGTGAATCAATTTCCTGAACATTTAATTCCAACTCCAATAATTTCTTTTTTATACCACACAAAAAATCATCGTCAAAACCAGCATCATTATCAGTAAAAAGAGAGGAGAAATCATTTTGCCATTTACTCAATACAATATCAAAATTCTCAGTTATTTCTCCATCCCACTATTGACTACCTCCATAGGAATTTTATGACACCTGTTACTTTCATCTGAGCCAATCTTCCCTATCTCCTTCCAAAAACTACTAGAGTCTTTATTAACCATTGCATCCAATGCATTAATTCTTCTATACTGATATGCTCTTTTAGCTTGACGTACAGCTTTATCAAAATTTCTATGTACAGCTTTATAATCATCAAACTTCATCTTTCTACCATAAGTATTTTTACAATTCAACCATTCTCTTTGTTTACATTTCACTCTATTCCACAAATATCGGAGATTTTCATCCCACCATGCTTTAGGAGTGTGAGGGAGACCTTTTACGGGTCTATTGGTTTTCTTTTTCCTACAATGCCTGTGTACTGAATTTTGCAGAACTTTTTCAAATTCACCATATACTTCATCCAAATGCTCTTGTGATGGTACACCATCTGCTAATTTTCTCAAAAGAGAATCTATTGCATTTTTACTTTCCTTATCACACATAAATCTATCATTTATATCATTTAAATGATACAGTTTAGACAGATTTTGAGGACTAGAATTAACAGGCTCTGTGGATTTGGCTCTATCACCTGAAGGATTTCTGTCCAGTGACCAGCATAGAACTGAATGGTCAGGAATTGAACCTAACACTGGAATAGAATGCTTGTCAATTAACTCTGCAACGAGCAGAACATAGAAATTGGAGTATAGGTTTAAATCATGGTAGGGTACGATACAGTAATCCACAACTGAACTTCCTTTATAAGATACACAAGTAAAATTATCATTTGAATATCTACCATTTAGGCAGCACAAATTTGACGAAACACAAAAATCCATAAATGATCTTCCTTGAGAGCTTGTTTCAAAGTCAATAATCTTTCTTTGTCTAATGCAATCTATACCTTCAATAATATCTGATAAATCTCCAGTTCTCGCATTAAAATCTCCACAGATTTGAATGTTACCACAATCTTTATATTTGTATACTCCGGAAAGTAGCTTATCAAAAAATTCTTCACCATGTCCCCCTCTGCTTGAGTTTTCTGGGGGTAAGTAACAGACGCATATATAAAACATATCCTTTCCTTGCTTGTCTTTCAACTGCAGCCATAATATCCCCTCATATGATTTCTCCAAACATTTAACAGAGTAATACTGAAGCACGCGACGATGTATCAAGCAGCCGACTCCTCCAGATCCTTTCCTTGCATTTTTGTGCAATTGTAACCGGTTATGCCCAAACCAAATGTAGTTGCTAACTTGAATTGTTTGACTTTCAACAAGATGAGTTTCCACCAAACAAATAATTTCAAAATCACACTTCGCGAAAATGGTTTTCCTCAATGAACATGAATCAGACCAACCACCAACATTCCAGCAGCCGATGTTTAACTGACAAGAGCCGTCGCTATCCTATGCTATCTCCTTGGTGGCTCCTTCCACTTCCGCTTGGGGGCCAGCGTTTGGCTTCTTGTATTCTACTCTGTCAATAGAAAAGTTTGTCGTGCAGGAAGAACGTTTTCTTTCCTGCTTTAAAGGCCTCAGAAGCTACAGACTTCAGTTGCTGCTTCGCTTTACGATCAGACAAGGTCTCATCCTGCTTGATGTACAACTGAGACTTTGCCTCACAAAGTTTGCCTTTGGCCTGTAGGATCCTATCTCTCACCTCGATTGAGCTGACTTTGAAATGATAGGTCTGGCAGCCCCATCACTCCTTCTTTTTCCAACTCTGTGGGATACTTCCACCTTTGCATCAATGCCTAGCTCGCCTTTCAAGACACTGTTGACTATTGCGGCAGGGATCTCATCCTTTTTCTCTGGGCCATGGTTGCAGAGAAGCAGGTTACATCTGCGAGAGTGACGCTCTAGGTTGTTATTGACGACCTGCAGATTGTCAATTTTTTTCAGGCATGCAGACATGTTCTTTGTGAGAGCCTTTACTTTTTTTCTCAACTTCATCGGTTCTTGCTGCTTCGAAGTTAATCGAGTCTTTCAGCTCAGCTTGTGTAGTTTTAAGTTCCTGGATACACTGCTTCATTGATTCCTGGCCATCTAAAATGGATCTAAGTGCCTGTCTGACATATGATTCGAAGTCAGAATCGTCCGCTACATTGCCTGCGCTCATATGTCGTGGCTTTGCTTTATCCCTACTGCCGCCAGCGCCGCCGGCGGAGCGATCACGCAGCTCCATACTGGACCCGAATACTGGCTCCCACAGTAACACAAGACGCAATACGTCGGACTGGGCGAGCTGTTTTCACCGAAGACACGTTTGTGGCGCAACAACAACTCTAGTGAATTCGTCAGTAAATAGGGATTCGTAAAAATTACAGACTGAACAAACGAAAAATGTCACCTTTTTTAACCGATATGTGAACACTCCCAAGATCGCAAGGATGTCATCAACAGTAGAAATTCAGCAATTTGTCGGGGTAGAAAGAGCGAGCAGGACACTCTACAAAGCCGCCATTTTACCATCATATACATCCATGTATGTATATATATATATATATATATATATATATATATATATATAAATGACAGCAATAGGTTTCTGCTCGGAGTCCAAGAAAGTATTGCCTCACAACGGTAGTTCGTAAGAGAACTGCGTGGAAGACTATTAAAACGGTTGTAAGTGTTATACTGCGGTTTGGTATTAAAGATTAAGCGCTTGAATAGACTCTGTATTTCAGAGCCTCTTTTCTCAGTTCACACTGTTCCAGAATGTATGTATTCTTTCCAACATTTATATAGGTTAGGGGAGTCAATTTGAATTGAGTTATACATCATATTAAAGCATAGAGTCTGCTCTATCAGAATATGCCCTTACCTAAAAATCGGTATCTGGCAACTTTTTTGTTGGTTTTGTATCAAACAACATAGTTCCTAATATTTAACATTGAGGTACCCCACACTTAATATCGAGTTTCTGGGATTCTTGAGACTGAAAAATAACATATTGGTGACGGCTTTGCAAATAATTTGTGAACCAGACCGGCGAGTGACATCGTACTCCATATTAAGTTTATGAATCAATATTTGTGACCGTGCATCACAAAACCAACAAAAAGCCGCACCCCCTTCATTTTACGTAAGGATTCAAATAGGTGAAACGGTTCAACCCAGTCAATCTTAAGTTTTCGAAATTTTCTGAAAGAGCTATTCTTCTTCTACATTATTCATGAGTTTAGTATCATAAAATGAATGGGAAAGTGGGCTTGTATACTGAAGATTTGTTCCTCTTTTTTTTAAAAGAAGTGTGATCAGGTATGTCTAAGAGGACCCTATTTATTTCTTGAAAATCCTGTGCAAACTTTTCACTTTCAACTCTAATAACTTTTGATAGGATAATGCTACTGCTTTGAATATTAACAGTAATTATGGACAGACTGTGTTAATAGATCACGCCCAATTTCTGCTAAATCTGATTATCCATTCATTGTTGTTGCCAAAGTGGTTTACGTCCTCTTTTTTGTCCCATTCATCGTACAGATAGCACGGCTTGGTAAAGATTAAGAGCTTGAATAGACTTTGTACTTCAGAGCCTCTTTTCTTAGTTAGCACTTTTCCAGAGTGTGTGCTTTCTTTCAAGAATTTAGATAGGTTAGGGGAGGCCATTTGAATTGAGTTATACATCATCTTAAAGCTTAGACTCTGCTCTTTTACAATCTGCCCTTAACTAAAAATGCTTGTCTGGCGATGTTTTGTTAGTTTTGTGGTGCAAGTTCTCATTTTATGATCGATGGTGTCGAATGCTCTCGACAAAACACCTATAACATGCTCTTTTCAGCAAAAGCTTCAATTATCTTATCACACATGAGCGATTGGATAATCAGTTGAATTTTCACTTCTAAATCCAAGTTGATCGGGCATTAATAGATTATTGGTTTGATCAAGCCGATGTAGCCTTTCATACACAATGCTTTTGTAGAATATCTTTGATATTCTTTCACTGCAAAAAGTCCGGCGTTAAATAGTGAACACCGAGCTGGTGTTAAATTTTCGGTGCTCATTTATGGTGTTAAATTAACACCTCCGGGTGTCATTTCCAAATTTTAAACTGTTTTTTGAGGAGTTTCCTAGTAACTGCACTTCTTTTTGATTTTTAATTTAAACAAGACGATCAATAATTTTACATTAAAATACTAGATTTTTGAAAAAATGTGAAAATAAATTTACACCAAAGTAACACCAGCTGGTGTGGTCTCTTATTGAAGCTTGACGGGTGTTAAACCATTGATATTAACACCAACAAATATCAAATCAACACCATGTGGTGTCATTTTTGAATTAACACCAGTACAGTGTCAAAATAACACCAGGTACAGTGTCAAATTAACACCACGAAGTGTCAGGTGAACACTTTTCAACACCATCACAGTGCATTTTTAACACGGGTGGGTGTGGTCCTTTATTGAAGTTTGATCGGTGTTAGATTTGACACCCGTGGTGTTAAATCTAACACCGATGTTTTTACAGTGTTGTAATAATGATATATAGGCCTATGATTAATCAATAATTTAGAGTCATTTTTTTTTCATAAATACGAAGAACTTTGTCGAGTTTCAAAGAATTCGGGAAAATTCCTGTTGAAAAAGACATATTAAGTATATGAATTAGGGGGTTTGCAATGTAAAACTTCAATTATTTGTTTCAATAGATAAACACGAAGACCGTAGTGCCCACTCGATTTAGTTGTTTTCAGATTTTGGACAACATTGATTATTTCGTGATCAGTGGTAAGCGTAAGAAAATGAACTTTCACAAGGATTGGGTAGGTAATAAGTAAAGTGGGTGTTACATGAATACATGTTGGATGCTAAGGTAAGTCTGATATCGTAACAAATCAAGACTACAAAAGTTGCCCAGTATAAAGACCTCTACAAGGGTGAAATTATCAATAGCGGTAAAGCAACTGAAATTAATTATCGAAAGAAAGTGTATGGGCTGAGCCAGGGAAAATTTTTGTTCATGCCTGTTTCAAAACTGTGGCTCCGAACAATAGATCGCAGTTCTGCCCACTTCCTGTCTTCGGAAGTTATACATCCATATATATGTATATATATATATATATATATATATATATATATATATGAAGAGTTTGTTCACAAAATCCGATGTCCATATTTGCCAAATGGACATATTTGCGATTAAAGGTCAAGAAAAATAAAGAGAATAATAAGCAAATTTTTGCTTTCTTTGACCATAACTTCAAAAATGTACCTTTATATGTAGTGACCAATATATCACTTAAAAGGTGTTATTTTGTACTTTATGACAGAGACCTTCCTTTAAAATCTTCAAAAATGGACTTATCGGTTTTTGCGAACAAACTCTTCATATATATATATATATATATATATATATATATATATAATTTTTTTTAAATTCTATTTATGGATATATGCATATGGATGTATAACTTCCGAAAAGATGACGAAGTAGGGTTATCTATTCATTTCAGTCCAACAGTGCTATTTTAAATATTCAAACCAAATTTTCTGCGCATACACACGTCTTCTTCATGGTCGACATGAACAATAGCAAAATCAATGGCATAATCTTATTGTGTATGCGTCGAAAACTTGGTTTGAATAATTAGCACTGTTAGACTGAAATGCATTACTACCTTACTTTTTCATATTTTCAATACTGGCATCAACACGCGGACTACAAATATCATATATATACATACATACGTGTACATATAATGTGAACGTGCACCACAAAACGAACAAAAAGTCGCACCCCTTGATTTTAAGTGAGGACTCAAAAAAAGGTGAAACGGGTCAACCAAGTCAGTATTAAGTTTTTCATATTTTCTGAAAGAGCAACACTTCTTCTACATAATTCTTAAATTTGTGCTCATAAAATGGATGCGAAAGTGCGTTTTAAGCAGTTTTTCTACAACCTATTTTTTTGTGGGTTGTGAAATCAGGCATATCATAGAGGCCCCATTTCATTTCTTGATAATCCTTTGCACACTCTTTGCCCTCGCATCCTCCGCGACCTGCTAAAACTCTCTGCCTGGCAACCCGAAATGAAGCCAATACAAATGGCTTTGTTAGATGTGAAGCCAAACGCTATGGCTTTGTCGAACAATACATGACGTTTAGGAGCAGTGTCATGTGGGAAGAGTTCTCAATTGCATCTAAAATAAACTGCAAATACATTTGACTCATCTATCTGATATCTTGCACAAAATGCACGTGGTGAAGACGGAAACATCCCTGTTTACTTGATTCAGCAAGATTTAATCCGATATACTTAAATACAATACAACTGTGACTTCAGACTAGGAGTGAGACACACATGCCCTTGACCACACAAGAGAGGTATCTGAATGCAGCTAAGACACTCAAGTATAGGTAAGATACACTGCAACCCTGATTACTGCTGTTATACAGATATGAATAAAAATGTTGAGCGCGATTATTCATGAGTAATGATTCAATCTGACTTAATATGTAATCGATACATGTAAAGATATTTGATGGGTTTTTGAATATGATTTTTGTGATTTTTTAATGTGATTACGTTTGAATGTATTAAAAAAATCAATGATAATTCAGTCATTATTTTTTTTTTTTTTATTTTGTCGACAGATGATGAGTCTGTACATGATACATATCCACACACTACGATGATGCAAGACTCAACCACTGTTGCGTCAGGTAATTACACAGGGTCATCATTGCTAATACATCTGATCTGAAAGTTGATGTATATCAGAAGTTGTTTAGATAATTATGATTTTTGTAATATCCAAGTATAATATGTGCTGGCCGTAATAGCACCAAATAAATGCGATAATTATATATATATATATATATATATATATATATATATATATATAGAGAGAGAGAGAGAGAGAGAGAGAGAGAGAGAGAAAGAGAGAGAGAATGCAACAAGGGATTCCGACTGTGCACAGCACCAGTGTAGCTCCTTCATTATTTATTCAGTGCGAGAAGAAGAGCATCGTGGGCGTAGCTAGTGATCAACGTGTGTGTTTATTGCCGGGCTTTCGGTCTTGTGTAGACCATCATCAGGGCTGTAAAGATACAAAAATAACTCACTCGTCAATGAATAGAACAGGATAAGGGAATATTTTGAGTCAACTAGTACTGGATTGAAGTGAAAAGGAAGATTTCACATTTTCAGAATTGAACTTCAACGACCTCATGCAAAAAATGGGTAGAATATATTGGACAGTTTTCTCTTTTTAAGAAAAGAAGAAAAAAATTCTTTATGTTGTTAACCCTTTATGTGCCACGTTCGCACGACTCAATCAGCCGACGACGTGCCTAGTTCGCACATTTTCTGATCAACGCCACAAAGCGTGAATAAAAGGAAGCCTTTGCATATTTTACAATTCAAATGAAAATATCTCGTGTGGTACGGTTACGGTCGGGGATATTTTTTTTTTTTTTCATTTGCACTCCAGTGTAAACTCAAGATAGGCGGCAATCCTTTAATAGTAAAGATATATCAAGGAGGTTCAAGAGATGAAGAAACAACAGTCTCATTCCCTTTGATCCAATGTTTCATGCCGCCTCTCCAAAAAAAAAAAAAAAAAATATATATATATATATATATATATATATTTGAAGTATGTGCTAAACTGGAGCTGCCCCAGAGATAGGAACAATTGATTCATGTAGCATTGCACCATGACTAGACATTCTCAAAGGAAGATATGTATTTTTGGTGGTAATTACTTTTCGCCGTCCCTTTTTACAAAAGAAGCGGTACATACATGTATACAGACACGAGGGTGTGCGAATGAAAACTGTTCAAAAATTGATGAAATAAAAATCAAAATTACTCGACTTTACATGACTTTACACTAATCTAATAGTATATTGTCACGCATTTTCGTTGGGATATTTAATGTAACATTATGTATATAACATTACATGTTTTTAATTGCTTTTATGATTATTGTACTAGTGTATGTAAAGCCAACGCTATTGCAAATTACTAGTTTAGTTAGCCCAATCTTGACTGCTTTGCATTCAGCGGAGTTCTCTCTTTGTTCATCTTTCTTTGTCCTTCACAAGTCTATTCCATGCTCTCACCAATTTGACCTTGCTCTCACCTTCAGTACTTTCGCTTTGTCCCTTCTAACTTTGAATTTGCCTTGTCTTTCAGAACTCTTGCCTTGCTCTCCTAAGTTCAACCTTGTCCTGACTATCAGAGTCTTTGCCCTTACCCTTCGCCCTTGCCTCTCACTGTCCTTCAGCCTTTTTAGCTTGCTCTCTTCGACCTTAACTCTCACTGTCCTTCAGCCCTTTGTGCTTACTTCTTGTCTTGACTTTCTCTAAGAGTCCTGTCCTTGTATCCTCTCCTTGCCTATGACTTTGATACTATCAATATGACAGTGATACTATCATAGTGTACTGAATTATTCAAATTCAGTTGGTTTTTTTATTGTGTGCGGAAAGGGGTAAAAACGCCATATCCGTAGCCTTTTGGTTTTTGTTCCAATTGATAATTTTATGTCTTTGTTCAAACGCATGATACTAGATGCATGCACCTTACTGATTGCTTCTTATTATGCATGCAGCATAGGCAACATGCATCACTAAAATTTTGTTGCACCCGATCGTCCAAGATGCATGAGTCATTTTCAATTTTCAAGAGAAGCTTGAAATTTTCAAATGTTTACGGTTCCAAGATGTTTATTTACATAATAACAAGTCACAAACCTGTTCCAACAACTATCTGTTCGGGTATCGGAAATTAAGAATTAGTGAGACTGTAATTGATAACTATATTTTTTCTGATATTTCTCGCATTCATACTATCGTGAATTTAGTTTTGAGAATCGCTACAGTATCTTATGCCAGATTTTGTTTCTCGCGAATTTTGATGTATATATTTCTCGAACAATTACAGTCATATTCGACGACTTTTAGTATTCATTAATTCTGAACTATTTCTTCGTATTATTCCAATTTACAAATTTCTACAAACTTCTACTGAACAAAATAATAAGTTTTGTCCTAAATTATCATAGAAAGATATTTATCAGAGACTCGCAATATTTCCTGCACTTCACAAAGATAGTCTGCTATAACTGTCCGAATCCAGTAAAGCTAAACATTTTGTATCCTTCCCTCTCGCACGCGAGATGCACACACACAATAGGCAACCTTCCACTCATTCACTTGCACTCACCCACAGTACGACGCGCGTCTGTGTTCAATGGCCTCCATTTCTACCGTCGTGTTCTCCTTTGAATAATGAATAACGAACCTGCACACGAAGCTGTGGACCAATATTTAACAGATCATCATAGTGAATACTTCACAATTGACGAATTCAATTCCGAATTTTGCCCCCAAACTGGAAATGATAGTCGATCTGTTCACAGTTTTTCCATAGATAAATACTTCAGCCTCATTCATATCAATTCACGAAGCTTGAATAAGAACTTTGAATCAATCGAAACGCTCTTAAACTCTCTTCACCACTTTGCCTTTTCCGTAATAGGAATTTCTGAAACTTGGTTGCATTATGTCTCCCCAAATATGTTTAGTATTCAAAATTATGATATGATTCGTGCAGATAGAAGGACTGGAAGAGGAGGTGGAGTAGCCTTGTATATACATAATCAACTTCGTTACAAACTCCGACCTGACTTATCCATCAATGGTGTTGAAAGCTTATTCGTTGAAATTATAAATGATAAAACTAAAAATATTATTATAGGTATTATTTATAGACCACCAAATAACGAAATAGATTTATTTCTAGACAGCATTGAAATTTTTTCAAATACAATTATTCATGAAAATAAAAGTTTGTTTTTAATGGGGGATTACAATATTGATTTACTAAGTACGACAAACCATAATTCTTCTAGATTTCATAACACATTATCATTAAGTAGTCTTTATCCTCACATTAATAAGCCTACGAGAATCTGTAACACCACGTCAACTGAGACTTTAATCGACAACATCTTCTCTAACATTATTGATAAAGATTATACTAATGGTATACTTTATTCAGATATATCTAATCATCTTCCCATATTTACCATTCACGAGCAGATTGGAAACGTTCAACCAAAACAAAAATGCTATAGAACGCGAAGAAAAGAATCTCACGAAAATATTAATTCATTAATATCTGATTTATCACGCGAACAATGGCAAGATGTGACTTCGGTCAATGACGCGAATCTATCTTACGAAATGTTTTTGCATAAATTTCTTTATTATTATAATAATCGTATTCCCTTAGTTAATAAGAACAATCGCGCAAAAATAAAACAACCATGGATTACCAAAGGGCTAATGCGTTCTATACTCACCCGTAATCGCTTATATAAAATGTCCTTACGTAAACCAATACCACAGAACAAAGCAAAATACAGAACATATCGAAATACATTAACCACATTAATCCGGGCATCTCGAAAGCGATATTATTCAGACATACTAGAATCAAATAAGGACAGTAAAACCAAACTGTGGCGAACTATCAATGACCTTATTAAGAATAAAAAGAAAGAACTCCCGACCGTTATTTCCGAAAATGACCAAGATATTAACGATCCTGAAATTATTGCAAATTGTTTTAATAAGTTCTTTACCAACATAGGCCCCAATCTCGCCTCAACAATACTTCCAAACGCTGGAAATTTTACAGATTACCTTCCTGAAAGTAATAATAATTCTTTATTCTTTACTCCCACGAATGAAAATGAAATACTGAATATTGTTCGATCTTTTAAGTCGAGTAGATCTTGTGGCCACGATGGATTAAGTATGCACTTACTAAAACAAATAATACATTTTTTAGTAACCCCCATAGTACATATCTGTAACTTATCATTATCTACTGGGATCTTCCCAAATTCTTTAAAGATTGCGAAAGTAATCCCTATTCACAAAAAAGATGATGCGTCCCAAATAAAGAATTATCGTCCAATTTCATTATTGCCCGTCATTTCCAAAATCCTTGAAAAGATTGCACATGAACGTTTGTATAAGTTTCTGGTTGATAACCACATTTTAAATCCTAACCAATTTGGTTTTCGAAAAGGTTTTTCCACAGATTTTGCAATCATTCAAACTTGTGACAAAATTATCGATTCTATTGCGAACAAACAGCACGTGATAGGAGTTTTTATGGACCTGAGCAAGGCCTTTGATACAATAGACCATGGAATTTTATTAAAAAAGCTACATAATTATGGCATAAGAGGAATAGTTCTTTCCTGGTTCCGAGATTATTTATCCCAATGTCAGCAATACGTAGCATTTCATTTAAGTACCTCGTTTAAGTCATATATTACTTGCGGTGTACCACAGGGATCCATTTTAGGACCTCTACTTTTTCTTATATATATTAACGATATTATAAATTCTTCAACCCTTCTCACCTATGTATTATTCGCGGACGATACCAGTGTCTTCTACCCTCACAACTGTTTAAACACACTAGTTGATATACTTAATTCTGAGCTTGCAAAAATTTCTACATGGTTTAAATGCAATAAATTATCATTAGATATAGATAAAACGTGTTTCATAAACTTCAATACTTCACATTTGCAACCGATAATGCCTAATAACATTATTATTGATGGTATGCCCATTATTGGAAAAAAATCAACCAAGTTCTTAGGGGTAACCCTTGACTCCAACTTAAATTGGAATAACCACATTGACAATATAACCACATTAATATCTAAAGTCATTGGAATATTTCGGAGATTAAAATATTTTGTAAAGGAAAAAGTACTCTCTATGTTATACAATGCATTAATCTTACCGTACATTAATTATTGTAATGTTGTCTGGGGAAACTGTAATAAAACCAAAGTAAATGTTATTTTTCTTTTACAGAAAAAGGCAATAAGAATATGTACCAACTCACATTATTTAGAACATACTGATCCATTATTCCTTAGACTAAAAGTTCTTAAAGTTGACGATATACACAAATTTCAAACAGCAATATTTATATTCAAATACACGCAAAATCTACTCCCACTCTTCCACAACGCATTTTCCCTTAACAGGGATGTCCATGCTTACCCCACGCGCCATCGTAATGATTTCCATTTGAATAACCCTAAACTCCTATTAGCTCAAAAATCAATTCGGCATAACGGGCCTGATATTTGGAATTCACTCCCTCTCCACATAAAACAGTGCACATCTCTTTATTCCTTTAAGGCAAATACAAAGAAATATTTCTTGGCACAATATCATACGGTACAGTAATCATTAAACATGTACCTCTTATACTCAACAACAAGGCAATATTTGGTCCACCCCCTTTTCCTTTTCTTTTACTTTGCTGCTTGACCCTTCGCCCATATTATAACATATTCAATCATTTTCTTAGAAGTGCTGACCATCAACACTTTCGCGCTTCATCACCTGCACACGCACTCACAGGCACCACTCCTGTTTACCAAGTAATTGTATAAAACTGGATTTACACGCACTTTAACATGGCCCATCCGTATTAGTGTTCAAGTACTACAATAAAAAATGGTAATTTAACTCTGGCTGTCCGTCTGTTCAAGCACGGCTTATAACGGCGGCCCTCTGCATCATATGTATATATTATATATTGTACTGTGAATCAAGTCATTAATGGCCATATAAACATTTTGTATGTTATTTAACGTTTCATTTGTCTTTATATACAAAATATGACTTACTATGTAATATGTCAATAATTTTCTGAATTGTATTTGTGTAATTGAACCTGCCTTTGTTATTTTTGTATTCTGAAAGAAAATAAGAAATGCAGAAAATAAAATCTTTTCAAACAAAAACTTTGAGCTCCTCATCTGTGTGCTCAAAGACGTCCTTCTCCTATATACACATTTTTTGGCTCACACTCATCCCATATTTTATCGCCTAAAAACTCTAAAGGCCCATGATATACATTCATACCTAACTGCCATATTTATGTATAAACACACTCGAAATTTATTTAATTTTATTTTCATAATACCCTAGTAACCAATGACCATTATTCACTCATACCCAACCCGTCGTTCCCATGATATTCATTTACTGATCCCTCACGTGCTATGTCTGTTTGTATATTTTTCTCTTCTGTTTTATTGTGAACGTGATGTTTTCTTTTTAGTATGTGAAATAAATATGAATTTGAATTTGAAGTAATCCAAAGCTTTTACTTGCTCAAAAGTCGATCAGACATCACGGTCCGGATACATAGAACACTCTTTCCGAGGAGTTGAAACAGTGTGCCTCCTTGTTTTCATTCAAAGCAAACTTAAAGAAGCACATTTTATTACAGTATACTTCAAATACGAACTAAAAACAAATAATTAATATGACTAATGTTGGTCTCCCGATAGCAACATTACCTATCGTCCCCTCTTCCAGCAAACCAATTCTATAATTCTAAATTTCATCCTATCTGCCCTTGTGCACTTCCAAGCACTTGCACGAACAATCACTACCATCACACATCAGAATTTATTTTCCCCTGCTATCTTCGCAGCAGAATTTGTATTGTTACGAATCTAGTACGTCCCTACCTCTTCCTCGGCCGGCCATCTTTTCAAGCAATGCTTACAATGGCGGCCCTCTGCATAATCGCTTCTTTAAACTACTAAATTAATGTTGTAATACCCGCTGCATAGACATGCATACTGTATAGATTATCATTAATGTCCTTTTATATCGTTGTTTATGCAAGTCAAACGACTCTGTGTTAAATTTGCGTGGTATATTCCATACTTGTTCATGATTGTGTAACTTAGGTATATTGATTTGCTGATTAATTTATTGATTTGCAGAAATTAAACAAACAAACCCCGCCGCGCGATAAACGTCTTTCTCGTGACCTTCATGACTGGTCCTCTCTATCTCTCTCGAACAAGAGGAGCTTGTTTTGAAGCAGTATATAAGACAGATTTTATGCTTATCTGAAAGTTTACTTGCTTGTGAGATGGAGTGAAGAGTGTGTAAGCTAAGAATGAAACCCGTGTTTGAATAGCGAGAGTAACCAACGAAAGGGATAAAGAGTCAACCAGTCCAGAAACATGTTAGCGTTTTGTATTAATTAGTCTAAGTCCTTCACCGCATCGCACCTCCCATGCCTGGTGAGACATCCTCAAGTATTCATCCCTGTCAATGTGTTCCAGTGATTCTCCATAATAAACTTATTTAACCGTGATTTCTGCCTAATGACTGTAATTTCTATGTGACCCTCGGCATCCTTCGACAATACTCTTCAACATAGAGGTACTTTATTTTGGGACATTTACAGAATCGGAATGATATTCTGCCCATCTTCGACAAATATATGTCGCCGTTACAATGTAAATGAATAAAGCACTATACTTAAAATCTATACCATATCAGTTTCATTTGGCGGAAGTGATCGGAAAGATGATATAATCGGCTATGTAGTGAGGGTACAGTTTCAAATATTTTCACGACTTACCGCTCAGGTTTACAGTTTTGCACATAATCCTGGACAGGATTTACTTTTGTTCCATTTTCTTCATCATTAAGTGAAAATTCATTTTAATTGACAAGTAAACAAGCAGAATATAGCCGATATTATGTTAAGAGTTAAAAATGAATCTTCAGATTGCTCAAACACACAGCGGCATGGAACCCCGATAATCAAAGGCACAAGTGCACCTGTGGAATTCTTCTGCGCATCAATAGAAAACTGGCCACTGTTTGAATAATTGCAGCCAGTTGGAAATCCTTCTCTCAAACCCCCTTGAATATACTGATTACAGCTGTGTGACCATATAGGTATGATTAAGGTTGAGCACGGTCATACATGAGTAATGATTCAATCTGATTGGCCGATATTTGTAATGATTATGTGATGCATTCTTTAATATGATTTTCCGATTTTTTTTTTCAATGAGTATGTTTGATTACATATTAAACAAATAACAGTAGTGATTATTCAGTATTATACATTATAACGTCTTCTTGACAGATGATGAGTCTGTACCTGGTACATATCTACAAACTACTGTGATGGAAGACGCAACCACTTTTGCACCAGGTAATTTCAGAGCATGTCTTCATTGCTAATAAACCTGATCTGAAAGTTGGTATATTTCAGAAGTCGCGTAAGTTATTACGATCTGTTAGTAATATCAACAGATATTGTGTGCTGGCCTAGATATCACTAAATCGATGAGATATATTCATATGTATGAAGAGTTTGTTCGCAGAAACCGTAAAGTCCATATTTGCCAATTGGAGATATTTGCGATTAAAGGTCAAGAAGAAAAATAAAGAGAAAAATAAGAACATTTTTGCTTCTTTTCTCCATAACTTTAACCCCGTACTTTTATATGTAGTGACCAATATATCATTTAAAAGGTATTATTTTGTACTTTACGACAGAGACTGTATTTCAAAATATTCAAAACAAAAACAACATAAGACAAAGTCACATTCAGAGTTGACTGATTTAATAAGTTTAACGCTCCCATGTAATCGCGACACAGGGCAAGAATATAGTTATCAAAAGAAAGATTCAGATCTCAAATTGTTGTCTTAAGTATACAATGCGAAATTTGCTTACAACGAATACGGTCACAGCTGCATTATGACAAAGAACTGACAAAGAAAAACAAAGACGTGTGCTCCGATGCAAATACGTAGTTCAGCTGCGGAGGGCAAACGCTTCACGTTTCATTGTGTTTAAGCAGAACTCCCTCTGCGTTTGCTCCTTGTGTTACACATCGTTACCGAGGAGAATGTGTGTTATACTATAAATAAAAAATGATATAAGGTTCGTTAAATCGAAGTTTAGTCATAGCAAAACACACTAAGTCCATGTAAATTAGATTGATGTTTGTGACTCCGATATTACAGAATATGGTTCGTTAAAACGAACATTTTGTAGCGCGTTATTTCGAAGGCTTGTTTTTTATATGGTTTATCAATTCGAAAATCAATTAAGGTTCGTAATCATAAAATGTGTTATTCGGTCAATGATAGGAATCTCCGAAGGTTAATCGAAAGGTTTGTCCTTATTGAAACATGAAATAAGGTTCGTTAATCCAAATGTGGAAAAACAAGTTATCAACCAAAGCCTCGATTGAAATACCTCATAAAGTTTTCATAAAGTATCGGGCCCATTCCACTTTAATAAGAACGGACCTTCAGAATGTTGAACCTTTATATTTAATTTTCAGTATAACAAACTTTCGAATTAACAACCATTGGAATAAGAAAGCTCCTGAATTCATTATGACATTTTTTTTTTCTCATTTTAGGAATAGCGAACCTTTGGAATAATGGATCCAGGGAATAACGGACACTCGGAGTAACGAATCTTTGGAAAAGCGAACGTATCAAAGTGCGACCTTAGAACCTATTACTTAAAATTATAACCTTTTGAACATGTAGTTTCAAAGTAAGCACAAACACCTTGACCATTTCTCTGTCTCTCGAACGTACAATAAAAAAATGAGATATATGAGATAGAATTTCATATAACATTGCCTTTCAGTGATGAGTATAAAAAACACACACGATTATGATTAACGCAGTGTGTGAGTGTTTTCATCATTCGGTAATGGTAAACTGTATGCATTATTTTTCTTCTCTTACGAGGAAATTTCGATGAATAAAAGACAAGCAAACAGGACAGCCCCTCCAGAGGAATCCGGGAGTCAACTGACACTTCTTTTCTCTACGTGTTAGAGCTCTATCCCTTCTCCGTTTCTTTTCATTTTCACTCAACTGCTTCCTCGTTCTTTTTGAACTTTGATACGTTTCTTCTTGCCACATGCCCATTCTAGACCTCATCAGTCATTTCATCCTTTCCTTTTTTCAATATACTCCGATCGTGACTGCGTAGCACTTTTTAGATTTTATTTTATTTTGTTTCTCTTTGGTCGCAGCATGCTCAGGTTACATAGGGAACAAGAGAAAAATCGCTGCGAAAGGAAAAATAAGAGTGTAGAAATGCATGGACCATAATATATGACAATTACAGGGAACGTCCGTGATAAAGAACCAAAAATGGATGTATTCTGCTTTGAATCAGCGTTCCAAAACGCTGATTGTGCCTTCACAAATTGAGCATAAACACATCCTCAGTTGGTTACGATTTAGAACAATATCGCCAATAAAGTTTAGTTTGCTACGATCGTTATAAGTAAACATCGGAAGCTCTTCCGTGAAGTAAACTGAGTATAATCTTGCATTTTAAAAAGAATGTTACGTCCCATTTTCAGCCAGCAGACCTACTAGGTGTATTCGTATTATGCTTGATTATAATCTATTTTTGAATTTCTTTCAAAAGGGTCTAAATTCACGTAAGCTATCAAATCCCTAGTATATTTTTTACTTGCTTTGCTTTTCATGGAACTCTTTGTTTCCATTCAAGGAATTCTTCTTTAATGTACCAGAGTCATTATCATTATCATACATGGCAAAATGAGTAAGAATAATCCAATAGATGAAATTTAAATTCATATGAGTTTGCATCTTAATTATAATTAATCTCATTTATCTAGGCCATTTTGAAAGAAAAGTGAGATCTGATACCTCAAGCTAACCGTTTCGTTTCGAATGCTGATAGTTTCTCATTTTTGTTTTAAACTGCTTTCTGGTTGATCTTCAAGTAGGTTATGTGATATCTTACATCTTTATATTTTTCCATTCTCTTTTTTTTTGGGGGGGGGGGTTGTGACTCGCATTATAGAGCAAACGAAAATACGCATCCTATGATTTTGCCTGCGGACTCGAAAAACGCTTCGCCTCGGTCAATCCTAAGTTTGTTTCTTTTTTTTTATTTCTGAAAGAGTGATTCTTCTTCTACATTATCCTGAGCTTTGAGATCGAAAACGAATGGAAAATTGTGCTTTTGCATGTTTTTCTTTTTTTTTTTTTGTTATTGAGAAGGGTAATATGGTATGTCTATTAGAGGCCCCTTTACATTCATTAAAAAAAAGAAAAAACTTTATACCGGTACATTCT
The DNA here is from genome assembly GCF_964275005.1 of Diadema setosum. Taxonomy (NCBI): domain Eukaryota; kingdom Metazoa; phylum Echinodermata; class Echinoidea; order Diadematoida; family Diadematidae; genus Diadema; species Diadema setosum. The sequence goes on along the minus strand of NC_092687.1, from coordinate 42,631,757 downwards.
TCACTTTCAAGTTATCTTCTTCTTCTTCTTAAGGTGCCTCCTTTATGTTGTCACACCACACACTGCACTGGCGTCCTCTGCATCTCCTGCGTTCTAGAATCTCTGCCAGTACAGTTTTTGGGTGTTCTGATGTCTTTTGACATGGCCAAAAGTCAGCGCTGTGGGACTTTCTCCTCGGGAACACTCTCTGCGTGGGAATTGTCCCTCATCCCCGGGAAGCAAGTCGGGACCGGGGACAAGATTTGGAGGGGAGAGTGAACTCGGGGCATAATTGAAAGCGTCCAGCTGTGGTCATCTAATGTGCGCATGCGCGATGCCTGGTTTCGTGTGGTAGAGCTCGCTCCAATCCTCAATTACCCCCACAGTTCGCAGATGAGATGATGGTCAGTCTTAAAAAAAATAAGATCTCTATGGTGACTGTCCCCGTAACGCTGGGTCCAATGTGAACGCGGGACAGTCGTCTACCAACCTAATTACGGTGATGATATTGGTGATGATATTGTGATGATAAGGCCTAGTACTACAGCTTTGATTCACCAGATAAAGAAAAAAAAAATGTGAGTAATTTATCAATCGTCTTTTTACAGCTTGTCATTCCTCACCGTGCCTGAACGGAGGTGAGTGCAGAACGGACAAACACGGAGGTTTTACTTGCAACTGCTCCGACCAATACTTCGGACCAACTTGCTGTGAGTAAAGTCTTTCCTGTTTCCTTTTTTTATTCTCCTTTTAAAGATAACCATTCTCTCTCAAAATCAGACACATTGCTAAAAAAGCTTATTGCGGGATTAACAAGGAACTTAACGTCTTTTTATTATTATTTTTTTTTAAATCCGAGAGAGATCTTACTGCCTATATGTATTTATATATATATATATACATATATATATATATATATATATATATATATATATATATATATATATATACTGTGACTTTTTTAACTTCTTTAGTTTTTCGCTATATGACTGATAGGACTTAAAGGGGAAATCTAGTCTAAATATAAGTCAGTCTTTTAAGAAAGAGTAGAATATTACGAGTTCAACGGTATAAATTTGATCGAAATCGGATGGAAAACAAGGAAGTTATAACATTTTGGAGTTCACTGTGTTTTGGGAGGAAACAGTTCTTGAACAGTCAATATGAATATGCAACAAACGCAGTTATGCCCTTGGCTCAATTCCTCGTATATCTCACTGATCACTATTCTGAAGTTGTTCAACCAGGAACGTGATGCCATGTTTCGGACTTCAATGACAGAAACATTGAATTTTCGTCATTTTTTGTACACGATCAATGATAAATTGTAACGGTATGACATGGTTCGCTCACTCATTTGCATATTCAAACACACTGTACCAGAACTACTTTGGAGAAATTATCAAAACTTCACAATTTCATAACTTCCTTATTTGTCATCCTATTTCAGTCAAATTTTACTGTTGAAATCGTACAATTGTACTAATTTTTTATAAGACTAACTTATATTTGGACTGGATTTCCTCTTTACTAATCGAGTGTCCATGGCCTTGTCCACTGAGCCACCAAATGTAAGAAAAAATATCTGAGGGGCCCATAGTCTACAGGCTTTGTCCTTTTAGTGGGTCCCTCCATTTTTCGAAGCTTGCATATTGTTATTTCATTTTGTTGAATTTAGTTTTCCTGATAATGTATAATTACTATAAGGTTCCAGAGCTATTGTATACTCTTTTCAGTTTTGTTTTCTTTTGCTTGTGAAACCTGATATTTTTGTTACCAAAGAAAGCGAAATGTCTATGTTCTATTCGAAAAATGAATTAACGTGTAAATTGAATTGAATTGAATTGAATTGAATTGAACGTTGAAAAGAGAAACACGAAATGGAGAAAGCTGCTGATGGTTGATTGTGAGGCTATCCAAAACAAGAAATAAGGTGAATTAATTATTTTCGTGTAATCAGGGACTAATAAGTCAAATGTATTTGGACTTATGTCGTATCATTTCTGAAATCACCTCATTCTACACTGTTTTCTGTTTCTATACCTCATAGTTTGTGCGATCCTCCACACCCCGAACGTTGGTGGAACTCGGATGTTCACTTTCCCTGGTTGGCACGTCACGGACAACATGACGTCACTGGATTTTGAAGTCAGTGCTGAGAAAGACGTTTGGTTAGGACTGAGTAGCGTCAACCAGGAGAATCGGGAAATGGATGAAATAGGTAAGCCGCTAACAATCAATAATTGTTAATTCTTCTGATGTGATTTTCAAGCCCTAGTCCAATACATGACGAAATGAGTAGTCGCTTGCGATGCAGAATGTCTTTAGAGTTGGGGACGATCTTCGTATTAAAGTAGCGGTTATTCAGAGGAAACGATTTATGAATTTCTTGAATACACACAAACACACACACATACACAAACACACAATATTTCACATACATACATAAATCATGGAAATGCAGCTTCTCCCTTTGAGCTACGTTCAAGGTCATGCTGATTTGCGTGGTGCCATTACAAAAGAGCGTAGAAAGAGATAGTATTGATGAACATCGCTATCATTGTGGATATTTCATGGACAAAACACTCTGTTGCGGCATAAATTGTCACCCCTACATGGATTGTCACCCCTTTAAACGGGTAACAAAATGTGCATGGAGCTGACGGCACAAATTGTTACCCCTCCTCAATTTTGTCGCCTGGCGACAATTTGTGCAGAATCCTGACGGCACAATTTGTCACCCACCCTGGAAGCACATTTGGAGGGGTAATGTCATTCTCGACATAGGCATTGGAATACCAACACGTAACTTACATGGCTACATCAATGCAAACAAGCAATGTTAAACTCATGTTAAAGTTTCGGGGAAGTGTGTGTGTATGCCCGCGCACATGATAATCGAGTGTCCGTTTGAGTGTGAGTGTGTGTATTTTTTCATTTTTTCATTTTTTCAATTTGAATTTATTTTCGTATTTCTCGATGGAAAATACATAAAATATGACAAAATATAATAATACAGAATGTCCAGTTTGGATATATACAAAAAGAAATAGGAATACAAACATAATACATAGCGGTCGATGTGTCATTTTCAATCAAAGTAAAGAGTGCAAAGAGAAATAAGATGGAACCTACTAAAAAGCAAAGCTTGTTGAGTGTAGGTCCAAAAAAAAAAAGCCTAGTGTGGAGAATAGGATGAGGAGCACGGGTACAACTAAAGACCAAACTAAGGATAAACAAAAGAGAATGACTATTAACTCTTTATGTGTCACGTTCGCACGTCCGACTCAGTCGACGGCGTGCCAACTTCGCATATTCTGCTCAACAAACAAAGCCGCCAAGACCGATCGATAAATCACTAATCACCGCTATTCCCGCGGCACGATGAAAGCGTCTCTCGTGCTTTTGTTCCTCTCATATACGTCTTGCATTCTATGTGGTGATTGACTATCAAGCGGCGTTCCCAGCTAGATTTGCTCGTACATTCTAAGTTTTTGTCACGGTTTTATGTGCAAAAGTCATGCCTTTACAATAATGTAGCAACTGGTCATTCAAAAGAAAAATTGAAAGTAGATTCGTCATACAATTTATATCGAGACAAAGCTTGGCAATCCTCTTTAACTTTGCCTACTAGTATGCCCGTCTGAACAGACATTTGTAGGAGTTATACAAATAGTAAAAACAAAATTCTTTCTCAGAGCATGACTACCTTCCTGTCTCAGAATAACATGGCACACAAGGGGTTTCCACCATGGCACATAAAGAGTTAATACTCGGGGGTACAGTAGATTCTTCTCACATAAATTTGTGTGGGTGATAATATGAGAACATCACCACATGTATGTATGTATGTATGTATGTATGTATGTATGTGTGGGGTGCGTGTGAACAGTAGAGGAGTGGATGGATATATGGATGGGGGGGGGGTGGGTTTGAGGAACCGGTGTGGATGTGTGTGGGGGGATTAGATAGATGATGGGTGAGTGTAAGGGAAATGGGTGTGTCTGTGCGTGTGTGTGTGTGTGTGTGTGTGTGTGTAACCTACGGATCAAAAGTTATGAGCCATAATAGAAACATGCCGACATTGAACCCTGTCTGTGACCTTTGACCTTGAGGTGACCTCCATGTTTGGTAAGATGTGATACCATGGGCGTAAATCCTGGGGGGGGGGATGGGGGGGGGGAAATATCCCCCCCCCCCTGAAATGGAGGAGGGGGGATGGCCTGTACAATCATCCTCCCCCCCCCCCTGAAATTTGAGAAATAAAAATGGAGGAAGCAGAAATGTGATTGTATCAGTTTTAGCTTATTGCATGACGTTCGTACGCCCGCCTTCAGACAGGTAACAGAGCTGAACAGTATTCTATCTTGTAGGATAATGTATACATAATTTCCTCTAGCGCTCGCTCGCTTCGTTCGCTCGCGAAGAAAGTAATATCTACATAAGGTATGGTCCAGACCAAGGAGGTTCGAGAAATGGATTCACAAAAGCTTTATTCGCTTTGATTCCATGCTCGAAGCCGCCACTCAAAAATATTTGAAGTATGTGTCAAACAGGATCTGCCGCTCAGATGCGAAGACAATATTGACTCGTGTCTCATTGCACAATCACCAGCCATTTTCCAAGGAAGATATGTCTTTGTGATGGTAATTACTTTTCGCTATCCCTACTTACAAACGAAGGGCGGTAGACAATGGTAAAGGCACGGGGGTGCGCGAATAGAAATTGCTCAAATGTTGCTGAAATAGATATCAAAATTACTCGACTGTACGTGTCTGTACGCTAATCTGACATATTAATTTATATTATGAACTGTATACTTGAAGATGATACCATATTAGTTTCATTTGGCGGAAATAAGGAGAAAAGTGATAAAACCGGCTTTCCATGAGGGTAAAACTTCAAACACTTTCACAAAATACAGCTCAGATTTACACTTTTGCACATATTTTCGAACGGAATTGACTTTTGTTTCATATACTTTATCATTTGGTGAAATTTCATTGCATTTAATGCAGTGTACGAGCAACATATACCCGATATTATGTTAGCATTAAAAATTAATCTTCAGATTGCTCAGAAAGATGGCGGCTTCAAGCATCGAACATCAAAGGCACAAATGCACCTGTGGAATTCTTTTGTCCATCTATAGAAAAATGACAGCTGATTGAATAATTATAGTCAGTTGTAACTCCATCTCTCGAACCTCCTTGGTCCAGACGTTGACAACGTCAAATAGCATAGGCTTACATGTAAACATGCTATGACGCGAGCAGCTCGGGACCATCTGCAAATTATATACGAAAACAAACCAACAATAACAAAAACTATACGGCCATAATTGAATCTCCCTCCATTTCCTGAATCATTCCTGAAACATGATGACTCTGATACATCTATGGGCATACCCAGGGATGATCAGGGGCGTCGAATCTATCTCGGGGGGGGGGGGGGGTGCAAAGGCCGGGGCATTTGCCCCGCCCCTACGGAAATGTTTGGGGCAGACAAATCATTTGTCCGCCAAGCAATTCCCGAGATGAGTACAAATCTCGAACTTTCTTTAATGGAAATTGTCCAACTACCGCCAGAACTATGCACCGAATCGTTGAATTGCAATCATAAAGCTCCGCTACTGGGTCCTTTTCGATAGACTTTGTACACTTTTCAGATACTGGGTCCCTTTCGATAGACTTTGTACACTTTTGAGATTGACGTATTTCCGTATATATATTTTATCAAAGAGTGTCCAGCAGATCTTTCACTATGCAGAGGCGTCGATGGAGGGGGAGGGGGATGGTTCCCCCATAAAAGTATTGGGGACGAACATATCATTTTGCTCCTCCTCGTAACTCCCGATATGTGGAAATGTTTTTACTTTTTTGATAGAAAACTGTCTAAATATTCACCCAAAGATGGCTGAATTTCAATTCTGAAAATACAAAATCTCCCTCGCGTTTGAGGGGGATAGGCCTAACCCCTTCCATACCCTCCCCGTTCAGTCCTTTCTACATAATACACTTTAGATTGACAGATTTTGAAATGTTTCATCTAAAGTGTGCACCAGGTCTGTTACTTCAGTTTAAAAAACTGCAGATGTTCCGGGGGTGGGAGGAGATATCTAGATACTTTCAATTAACGGAGGTCAACCCCCCTAAAAAAAGGATATACACTTCTGGGATTGAAATTTTCCCAGATTACATCATAAACATGTTTACGAGATATTTTCATCTGAATTCTAAAAATGCAAAAGCACCCTCGTATGCAGGGGCGTCGATCCTGGAGGACGGGGAGCGCGGACGGGGGAAGAGGGGAGGGGCAAACATAACATTATGATCCCCAATGATTCCCGAAATAAGGAAAATTTTCTTGCGCTTTTTGATAGAAAACTGGAAGGGTGGTGTAAGCACTCGCCCTTGCCTTCTCCCTGCTCGCCCGTCTCCTCCCCCCCCCCCCACCCTATGCATACAAGTAGACTGTGGTTACACTTCGAACATAAGGTTATACAGTTGTCCAAGTATGCCACAAAATTTGTGCACCAAAACGTTTAAATGCAATCAGAAAATACAGAATCTCCCTCGTGTAGGAAGGGGGAATAGGGAATAGGGCTTATCCCCTTCCACCTTCTCTGATTGACAAATTTTCAGATATTCCAACAAAAAGTGTGCACCAGATTGTTGAATTTCAGATCTAAAACTGAAAAAAAAGCTCCCTCGAATATGGGAACCGTATCTTGCCACCCTCCCATTGCTTGGTCCCCTCTATAGGCTTAGTATACTTTGGGGAATGACAATTTACAAGATTTTCCACAAAAAGTGTGCTTCAGATCGCTTTCTTTCAATTCTAATAACGCAAAAGCTCCGTCTTGTGTTCCCCTTCCCACACTCTCCCCCTAAGCTCTACCTCACTAGACTTTGTACATGTAACACAAAAATGGTGCACACTCGGAATAAGAGCTAAATTCCATGATTTTAACACTTCCCTGGAAAGCCCTATTTATTTCTTCAATTATGCTTTTTGGGCTCGGTCGCGTTCATGACATCCAGTGATAGAATTAATACAAGAATTTTATTTAAATGGTACCATTTAAGGCAAATTGTTCAATATTACTAATCGACATCAAAATATTCTGCTACCATAAACAAGTGGGACTGTTTCAAGTCCACAAAACACGTAAAAACATGCATCAAATTGCACCATTTACAACATCAAAACGCAAACAGTTCTCACCATGGGAGGGGGAACTTCCCCCTCCCCCCCCCCCCCCTCCCTCGGTCGCTCCGCTCGCTCGGGTTCGGTCCCGTTCATGATATTAAGTGTAAGAATCAATACAAGTTTATTCAAATGATACCACTTTATAGCCAAATTGTTTTATATTAATAGACATCACAATATAATGCTACCTTAAACAAGTGGGACTGTTTCCAAGTCGACAAAACGCGCAAAAACAGGGTCATGCATCAAATTGCACCATGTACAACATCAAAATGCAAAAACCTATCACGTGGGAGGGGGAACACACCCTCCCCCTCCCCCCCCCTTTCTCACCCCCTCCTCTCGCTCGGGTTCGGTTGCGTTCGTGATATTCAGTGTAAGAATTAATACAAGAAGTTTATTTTAATAATACCATTTTATAGCCAAATTGTTCAATAATAATCGACATCAAAATATATTGCAACCTTAAACAAGTGGGACTGTTTCAAGTCGACAAAACGCGCAAAATCATGCATCAAATTGCCCCATGTACAACATCAAAATGCAAAAAGTTCTCACCGTGGAAGGGGGGACACCCCCCTCCCATCCCCTCCCCCTCACTCGCTCCGCTTGCTCGGGCTCGGTCGCGTTCATGACATTCAGTGGAAGAATTAATACAAGAAGTGTATTCAAATGATACCATTTAAGGCATATTGTTCAATAATAATCTACATCGAAAATGTTCTGCTACCCTTAAACAAGTGGTACTGTTTCAAGTCGATAAAACACGCAAAGACATACATCAAATTGCACCATTTACAACATCAAAATACAAAAAGTTCTCACCATGGGAGGGGGAATATCCCCCTCCTACACCCTCCCCCCTCCCCCCCCCCCCCCCTCCATTCCTTGCTCGCTCCGCTCGCTCTGGTTCGGTCGCGTTCATGATAATAAGTGTAAGAATTAATACAAGAAGTTAATTCACCTAATGATACCATTTTATGGCGAAATTGTCTTAGAATAATCGACATTAAGATATAAGTGGGACTGTTTCAAGTCGACAAAACGCGCAAAATCATGCATCAAATTCCCATGTACAACATCAAAATGCAAAAAGTTCTCAACCGTGGAAGGGGGGACACCCCCCTCCCATCCCCTCCCCCTCACTCGCTCCGCTTGCTCGGGCTCGGTCGCGTTCATGACATTCAGTGGAAGAATTAATACAAGAAGTGTATTCAAATGATACCATTTAAGGCATATTGTTCAATAATAATCTACATCGAAAATGTTCTGCTACCTTAAACAAGTGGTACTGTTTCAAGTCGATAAAACACGCAAAGACATACATCAAATTGCACCATTTACAACATCAAAATACAAAAAGTTCTCACCATGGGAGGGGGAATATCCCCCTCCTACACCCTCCCCCTCCCCCCCCCCCCTCCATTCCTTGCTCGCTCCGCTCGCTCTGGTTCGGTCGCGTTCATGATAATAAGTGTAAGAATTAATACAAGAAGTTAATTCACCTAATGATACCATTTTATGGCGAAATTGTCTTAGAATAATCGACATTAAGATATAAGTGGGACTGTTTCAAGTCGACAAAACGCGCAAAAACATGCCTCAAATAATTGCACCATGTACAACATCAAAATGCAAAAAGTTCTCACCGTGGGAGGGGAACACCCCCTCCCACACCCTCCCCCTCCAACACCCCCCCCCCCCCCTTCCCTCGCTCGCTCCGCTCGCTTGGGATCGGTCGCATTCACGATATTCAGTGTTAGAATTAATACAAGAGGTTCATCTAAATGAAACCATTTTATACCGAAATTGTATAATTTGTTTAATAGATACTTTATTTTCTGCAAATCAACAGATCAATCAGCAAATCAATATACATAAGGCACATGATCATGAATATGTGGAAAATATACAAAATAGATTCAAAACAGAGTCGTTTGACTTGCGTAAACAAAGATATAAAAGGTAATTAATGATACAATATACAGTATGCATGTCTATGCAGCGGGGATTACAACAATTATAATTATGGAGCGATAATGCAGAGGGCCGCCATTGTAAGCATAGCTTGAAAAGATGGCCGGCCAGAGGAAAAGGTAAAGGAAAAGGGAATAATAATAATCATCGACATCAAAATATATTGCTACATTAAACAAGTGAAAGTGTTTCAAGTCGACAAAACGCGCAAAAACATGCATCAAATTGCACCATGTACAACATCAAAATGCAAAAAGTTCTCACCGTGGGATGGGGGGCAACCTCCTCCCACCCCCCCCCCCCCCCCCCGTCGCTCGGGCTCGGTCGCGTTCATGGTCTTCAGTGTAAGAATTAAAACAAGAAGTTTATTTAAATGATACCATTTTATAGGCAAAATTGTTCAATAATATTCTACATAAAATGTACTGCTACCTTAAATATGTGGGCATGTTTCAAGTCGCAAAAAAACCTCAAAAAATGCATGAAATTGCACCATTTACAACATCAATATGTAAAAAGTTCTCACACCCTCCCCCCTCGCTCGCTTTGCTCCCTCGCATCTAACCGCTTCACCTAAGATCAAATCCTGGCTACGCCGGTAATAGGCCCCACTGTTTAGTAGGCCTTCACAGTGATGTCGCACAGGCGGAGCAAGAGCTGAAATACCACGATGTAGTCATTCAATTATCTATGAATATTTCTTTTTCTTTCTCGTTTTTTTATAGGAAAAAATCCCAAATTTCACCAAAAGTGTGCACCAGATCGATGAATTTCAGGTCTGAAAAAGGCAAAATCTTCCTTGTGTGGGAGAGGAGATACCCCCCTCCCACACCCTCCCACGCTAGGCCGCTCCGCTCCCTCACACAGATATTCAAACTCCAAAGTCCCTCCCCTACCCACCATCATTAAAACGGAACGATGCCCCTGGGATGATTACTTTATTGACTAAAATCAAGAAAATTGAAGAATACAATTAATAGCTACTGGAAAATATCTACTACGTTATTGCATACAAAGAAATGGACATCCATATTACCATTTTATTGAATTTATTTGGGCATTCCTCAGGACTGCGCTACGTATTTGAAAGGGGGGGGGGTATCAAAATTGCCCGTCAGTCAAGAAGAACGAACATCAAAAGACAAAAGAAACAACAACAAAAAAAGACTTCATACTTTTAAGGTCTGATTTGCCGCCGAAAGTCGGTTGACAAGCAAAAAACAAAACAAAACAAAGAACAAAAAGTCTTTATATTTTTGCTGCTACTTCCCTCCCACTTTGCATGCAAAAGAGTGGGACATTCGATCCCTGTAAAGTGTGTGTCTCTGTGTGTGTGTGTGGGGGGGGGGGACCAAGCTTCTCTATTCCCCTCCCCCCCCCCCCCCCCTTTCGGAATAACACCACACATTTTCGGATTAACGAACCTCTAGGTATAGGGAATTTGCGTGTTTCGGATTAACGACCCTTCGGAACAACGAACCTTCGGAATAGCGAACCTTCGGAATAATGAACAGCACCCCAAGCAAACCCACTACCACTATACAACCACCATTCACACATGCACACAGATTCCACCCGTATTACATGTATTATACTCCAAACACACACACACATACACACACACACACACACACACCTGCGGACACGCATACACACGTGACATATACGCACCTATACACACCATACACAACAATACTATGCAGCCCTCCCCCCCCCCACACACACACACATAATTATTCACATCGCAAAGTTAATACATGTACCATTCATACCAACCCCAATCAAAACATAAAAACAAGAACGATTTATCCCTCATCCACACAATTCGTAGTGCAACTTAGCATTATTTTTTGCAGCTTGAAGTCAACGACAGACGACAATTTGTGCAGCTACGTTTCATTTTGCCTGCAGAAATTGTCGCCATCGAAGTCAAAAATTGGGAACTGCAATAGCAGCACAATTTGTCGCCTGATGCAGGTTCGACAATTTGTGAGCCGTCAACTCCTGCACAATATTATTGACACCCTGAGCCGAGGGTGGCAATCTGTGCAGGGGTGAATGTGCCGCAACACCCTCTTGACGGACGTGCGCAAATGGATATCTGGTGAACAAATAACAGGCACAGGAAAATTTTACTGAAGCCCCCTGGGGAACTCAATGTTCTGCTTCAAGTTGAAGCTTTTGAAAGATAGTGGTTTGTTGTTCAGCTCGTCTTGTTAGCTATATTTTGTCTGAATACTTTTTCTATCCTTCCATTACCAATATTTAATGTCACGTGTCCATCAAATTTGGGTTGGGAGGTGCAATGCGTTCATTCTTCGACAGCCGTAGCTTAGAAATTTGATGTTATCAATTTATTATTATCTTCTTCTTTTTTTTATTCATCGGAGGGTGGAGGTGTGTGGAATGTACAATAATGCATTTACTACTCAAACATCAACACCATCAACATGACGATGTTTTCCTGCTAGTTTCCACTTCAATCACCCTTTTCCGTAATGTGAGTGATTTTTTTTTTCCATTGTTACACATGGTTTCCCTCTGTCAAAACCCTTAACCCAAGTCGTTGGTGGTTGGGAAAACACGCACTGTGCTGTACGCAAGTGCGCAGGACACGACGGGGGAGCGGACTGCGCTTTTACTGTGAGAGTGGAGACGCCAAACATCCTTTCTGGCTATGGCATCTACGACCGCTTCTGGATCACTTTCAGTAACAACACGATCGCGGTGGGGCGTCACGGGGATTCTACCCCTTTCATGGCGGCCACATACCCGACACTCATGGAAATCAACTACGTCGGTGTCTTCACCGGATTCGGATCTGAGGGATACTGGAAGTTTCACTCGTTTTGCTAAAGAATTGGTATCTGTCTCTGTGCATGGAATCCTGTCCATTATTCTCTTATCGAAGATAATGACATGTAACATTTTTTTTTTTTACTTGTGGTGGAAAATTTAACCCTTAGACTAAACGAATATTATACCGATAAACCCAAAAGTAGGGCCAAAAAAAAAGAAGAAAAGGTACATGTATAACGCATCATCGTATGGTGTCAATGGAAATTAAGCCTTGTGGACACCTTTAACTTATTTAATGTGGGAAAATCAAAGGAAAACATGGGACCTTTTGATTATTTTGTGGAATCGCTCCTACATTCAGTGTAATATTTGACTCCATGTGTATGTTTTACATGTTTACCATTTAGATTTAACAGTGTAATATGTCACAAACAAACAGCAACAGATTGAGCTAAAATCGAACAAGAATCAAGAAAGTTACTCCTTTTGACGCCCCCCCCCCCCCTCCCGCCTGTTTCGCATTTTTATTAAGTAGTTATATCGGTCACAATCACATAACATTATGTGGATCAAATAAAATCATGAAGTCAGTTATTGATGAACAATATACACTAACCGCATCTTTAAAAAAAGAGAAAAACATCTATGTTGTATCTTATACATCTGACTCTTTAAAGCGTCAAAACAAATAATCATGAAGGACCTCTGATACAGAAGAATTCTTGTTTTTATTCTATTCATTTATGGAGAGAAAAAGCACTGTAAAGAAAATAAGTGTATATTTCCAGGTTTTACTTAAGGTTTCCTGATTCAATTAATCTGAACAAAAGTGAAACACAAACTACGGAGTAACATGACAGTGTCGCGTTGTTCTTATAGCAATGCATTAACATGTATATATGTGTATATACTGTATGTATATATATATATATATATATATATATATATACATATATATATATATATATATATATATATATATATATATATATATATATATATATACAGGGTGGCCCAGAAAGAACGGAACGCCCGAGATCTTTAATTTCAGCAATATCGTTGCAAATGTGTCATTATTTTGCGTACTGCTGGAAAGGCCGTTCTTTTTCCAAGAGAATGACACCAAGCTTTTTAATTGCAGTTAATGCGTTACGATTTTAGGACCATTTTTGTCAACCCTTGCAATTTTCAAAATGTGATCATTTTACACTCTCAGAGACACCGAAATCAGGGGGAATTCGGCTTGCCATAGAAGCAGTAACGTTCACAACGTGTGGAATGTGGCTGTCATTGTCCGTTACCATTGTGAATGAGACGACCCGACGACAATAATACTGTCCGCCCCACATTCCGCACATTGCGAACGCTACTGGTTCTACGGTAAGCCGAATTCTCACTGGTTTCTGTATCTCTGAGAGTGTAAATCACATTTTGAAAATTGCAAGGATTGACAAAAATGGGCCTAAAATCGTAACGCATTAACTGAAATTAAAGAGCTTGGTGTCATTCTATTGGAAAAAGAATGGCCTTTCTAATAGTATGCAACATGATGACATATTTGCAACGATATTGCTGAAATTAAAGATCTTAGGCGTTCCGTTCTTTTTGGGCTACCCTGTATATGTATATATACATATATATATATATATATATATATATATATATATATATATATATATATATATATATATATATAATTATAAATTCGAACCATTAACGGTGATGCAATTATGGTTCCATCAGCGCTGTTTAATTTCAAGCCTGTCGTAAACATTTATATTGTGATCTCCTACATTATTTTTTTTTTCATCGACATGTTTATCGGCATAATACGTTGAAGGCTGGATATTGCCTTAGAAAATGTTCTCAATGCTACTAAGCTTGTAAGGAACAATATCTTACGGAAGCAAGGGCATGAGACTCAGGTGGTAGAGCGGTGCCTTTCGATCGAACGGCTCTGGGTTGGAATCCTCCGTGAGGGGAGCTATAATGTTAAACGCGCGGAGCCTTTCTCGTAACATGACGTAAAGTTGCCTCTTAGATTGAACAAAATAGTGAAGAACGATTTTTTGCCTTGAAGTTCTTTGCCAATCTCTAAACAGTTGTGTTTTGACCCTTTCTGTTATCAGAGTCGATTACATGTGTTAAAGCATTTCCTCGATGGACTACAGTAAAAAAAAAAAAAAAAAAAAAAGAAGAAAAAAAAAGAGTCAATGTCTATTTCATGTGAACAAAAATTTGTTTTTATAATCCATGCTTAATGATTTACATGTATGTGTACCTTATTATTCATAATATATCAAATATATATAGGTACTTCGTAACAGTATTTTATGTTCCTCTAATGTTTATATATATGTGTGTGTGTGTGTCTCTCTCTCCCTCTTTATATACAATGTATGTTACATTACATATTAATAATCGTCAACAATTATCCTCTCCAACCTTCCCTTTCCCTCTTATTTCAATTAGCTTTTCTTATGAAACTAGCAATACAACGAATGGGCATCCCATCCCATCTCTTAAAACAAGATGGAAATAGAACGAGTCGCTGCGGGACGTTTCTGAGAAAGTGACAGTCAGGTGCAGTTAGTTCTTACAATGAGCTTAGGGATTCAGGTATTCCATGCTTATTCCACAATAGCTGAACTGGACGTGATGTTGGTTTTCTCTTCTTTCAATGAGACCAATCGATACTTCTATACAATGTTGATTGCAAAGTGCATTTTCATGAAACGTTGTACTGGTGTGACATATGAATTATATTTGTCTGGATTGCGTTGTTTAAGATGAGTAATTTGTATATTTTCAAAGTGTGAATGAAAGTGGTAAAGTTGCAGAAGAGACGAAAGAAAAGCATATGTGCCTTGTGCTAATATTAAGAAAAATGACGTTTTGAAATGGCATGCTGCAAATAACAATCATTGAATTTTAGTGTCCTACTTAACCTGTATCTCGTGTTATAAGTATTCATGCTATAAGATATCAATTAGTTAGTTGCAACGAGTTGAAATATGTGTCGCTAAAAGAAACAGAAGTGTTGAAGCGACGGAGTGATTATACTGGAATATAATATTTCGTAAGTAGTACTAATGTACCGCAGTAACAAAGCTGAGGCCATGAGCGTTCAGACAGGTATACTTGTCACTCCAGTATCTCTGACAGGGTAAAGGAAACGCAGTGATAGCATGGGGCTACAGTGTACCTCTATGGTGATAGCTGGGCCTTTACCCTGATAACTAACTGCTCTGATGTAGCATCATAACATGTACATAGCATACATAGGTCCGATCAGTTTTTGTGTTGAACAGAAGTTATCAACTTTAATTGCTGTGTACTGATGTTGTTTTTATGGTTTTTGTTTTCTCTTTTTGTTTTATGTTCTTTTGTGTATCTTCTGTATAAAACTGATTTATGATTTGTGAAAATAACTTATATTCCAATTGTACATGAATTGTAACAACGATGTACGCGCGCCTACAGGCCTTATTGGCTCTTCATGCGTACACCATTTTCCATTTTACTTGTTGCCTGCTGTAATCTGTAACAATTTATGACTGTTTATGACTATGATCTGATGTCGTTGTTGTGGTTCTTTGTCATTGCTTTTTATGTTCATCTGTAACACTGAATGCTTAATGTTGTTTTTTTGTGATTGAAATGGAAATTAACGAGTTGAATTGAATTGAATTGATTTGAATTAATGTGTGCATGTAGAGTTTAATAGTAAATATACTATAATTGGTCACAGGGAATGATACCAGAATTAGGCTATAAGCACTCCCTCTATGACAAGAGTGAAAACCACTGACATGCCCTCCCGACCTAACGCTCTGCATGTAAGCCCAGTCGCAGCGGTTCTCTCATTGGCCATGCGGTTGGATTTTTTTTTTTTTTATGTTGCCTTGCTGGCTGCCAAAGTTAAAGAAAGCTTGAAAAAATATTCCTCTTCTTATCAGCACAGTCTCCAACGCTATTTTCTCCCCTAGTAAGCTTAGGACACCATTTGGAAAGTGAGGAAGTTTATTATCTCCTAGAAGACATGGAGAAGAGGTTTCGGGAAAGGGAGAATAGGTGTGATTTCTTTCGCGAAAAAAAAATTTTCTGGAATGCAACTCTTAGTGAATCTTAGAAAATAAATCCTATACAAGCCAATCAATCGCTTGAAGTGAGATATCATCAAGTTTGACATTTATCCGTAGGTGCAGGTATGGTTTGCAACTCTTAGTGAATGTGTTAACTATAACTAATCTTAGAAAATAAATCCTATACAAGCCAATCAATCGCTTGAAGTGAGATATCATCAAGTTTAACATTTATCCGTAGGTGCAGGTATGGTTTGCAACTCTTAGTGAATGTGTTAACTATAACTAATCTTAGAAAATAAATCCTATACAAGCCAATCAATCGCTTGAAGTGAGATATCATCAAGTTTAACATTTATCCGTAGGTGCAGGTATGGTTTGCAACTCTTAGTGAATGTGTTAACTATAACTAATCTTAGAAAATAAATCCTATACAAGCCAATCAAGCGCTTGAAGTGAGATATCATCAAGTTTAACATTTATCCGTAGGTGCAGGTATGGTTTGTATGAATAAACGGATAACAAAATGTAACGCGCAGTGTGGTATAACATGCTGCAAAATGATTTGACAAGCACAGGCAAATGGAAACATTGTAGGCTCATGGTAATTGACACATGGGATTGTTATGTCTTGTAATTGTTTGATTTAACTTTTTTGAATTTAATCATCCTTTCATTGAGTTTTTTTTTTCTTCAAATTGCTAAGGCCTTATAACCTTTGATGTATCCATTATACAGTACAGTAATGTAGATAAGATAGCCTAAGTTCTTTGGTTTTTGATGTCATTGATCTGAAATTGTATGAATCATGTTACTATAAATGTAATTTATCATAAATGTAATGTAATTTTATATCTTGTGTATATACAGGGCGCCATTGTAAAGCAGTTGGCAAACTGAATGTGTCTACCCTGTATTTTTCAAAGAAAGCTTGAATAAATACATAAATAAATGAAATAAGGGTTTTGGAACAAAATTACCAACAATCTTTAAAATCACACACAACAAGATATGACAAGTCCTGATCCTCAAAGAATTCTATCAGTTTACATCAATACACTATCTGTCAAGTAATCGCAAAAGAAAAACGGGCACATGTATCTTTATATTAATTGGCTTCATTATGTATAATTCACTTCAAAATGTATAAACTGTAGCACGGTAATTGCATTTAGAATTTTGTAAATGTTGTTATGTTTTCGTATGTAAATGAAATGAATGAATGAACGTGACCCTTCACCACAAAACCAACAAAAAATCGCCAGAAATGTTACATCAGCTAAGGGAAGATTCTGAGAGAGCAGACTTGAAGCTTTAGAATGATTAGTCAGTTCTAATCGACTCTTCATTAGTTTTAATGTTGGAAAGAAAGCACAAATTTAGGCTCAGAAGAATAGGTTCAGCCTATTCACGCACTTAATCCTTCCCTCCATGTTTTGCTCTGCGCACTGAATGAGACAAACGCATGATGTTAAACTACACAGCTACACCAATGAAGGAATCAACCGATTAGGCTAAAATTCGGCGTGCTTACTTGCCTATGGCTATCACCAAGGGCGCCGGAAGCGGGGGGGCAGGGGTGGCACTTGCCCCCCCAAACAAAATGTTGGGGGGGCAAAACGAGTTTTTGCCCCCCCCCCCCAAAGTGCCCCTGTAACAAATAATTAATCACTGATTTAAAGACCAAAATGATCAATAAAGGCATATTTCTTGTCTAAATGTTGTAATTTCATAACTGAAAATGCAAAAATTTTCGCCCCTAACGGGGCGAAAATTATAATACACTAACAACATGCATTATTGTATCTATACACTAATAGTAACTTATGAGTAAATTTAGTGTATAGATCGTAGCCTCGTGTCCTCGAGTGTGCCCGCTGAAACATACCTTTAGTAAACCTTACACATTTCATTTTCTTCTTTGCTTTCTAGCAGTATAAGAATATTTTTATATTGTTCGAATGATGCGATCACGTTTAAGCTTTTAATGAGTACATTCAGATAAATTGCAAAGTAAAAGTGGCTCGCTCGTTCTGCCCGTACTTATTGTAAAATGAAAAGTTTTCATAAGTTATTATCATAGTCCTTCGCAGTGATTTCTTTTGCTGTGTTTAATTCCTCAGAAATTTAATTCAAAATGCTCTATAAAAGCGACTTTTATACTCTGTTTTTACAAAAAGGCCCTACCGTGGGAGGGGGTATCCCCCTCCCACACCCTCCCCCGCTCGGTCGCTTCGCTCCCTCGACGAGGATCTCACACCATCACATAATATACCCCTGTGTGTTAAGATCATAGTCCTTCCAACTGATTTTTTCAATATGTTAATTCCCTAGAAATTTACTATTAAATGTTCTATAAACGCGACTTTTATACTCTGTTTTTACAAAAAGTCCCTACCGTGGGAGGGGGATCCCCCCTCCCACACCCTCCCCCCGCTCGGTCGATTCGCTCCCTCGCCGAGGATCTCACACAATCACATCATTACGTACTCCCGTATGTAATAATCATAGTCCTTCGCACTGATTATTTTTCACTATGTTTAATTCCTTAGAAATTTGCTTTTAAATGGTCTATAAACGCGACTTTTGTACCCTGTTTTACAAAAGCTCCCTAGGGGGGGGGGGTATCCCCCTTTCCACACCCCCCCCCCCCCCCGCTCACTCGCTTCGCTCGCGCGCCAAGGATCTCACAACGTCACAATGTGCCCCCGTTGAGATTTTGCCCCCCCAAAACCAGAAGTGTTCCGGCGCGCTTGGCTATCACATTGGCTATAGGCCTACATTAATTGTATAACTAATAAAACTTTCTAAGTAGTAGCATCATCCTCCTTTCAAGAGTAATTAGAGCTGAAATTTAAGTGAGTGCAAAAGATTTTAAGAATGGAAAGACGTACCTAATGTATTCCGCCAAAACTCTGTTCTAGAAAAAAAAGGCTAAACTGAACTCAGTTTCCTGTTCGTTTTATGATTCCAAACTTTAGAGTAATATAGAAGAAGAATTGCTTTTAAGAAAATATGAAAATCTCAAGATTGACCAGGTTGACAGGACTGGTGTCACCTACACGTATATTGCGTCCTTGCGTAAAGTCAGGGAGTGCGACTTTTTGTTAGTTTTGTGATGCACGGTCACATACAATTTATTGTAAAATAAAATATAAACTGTGAGAAGATATACGATCAGTATATAGGTTATTGTAAAGCGAATATTGGTATCAATTCATTGTGTTTGTTATTTAATCAGCTCGAAACAGGAAGATTGCATAAAGAATGAAATGAGTGCGATGTATATTGTTACGGAGTAATGTTTACACAAATTAACAGGCGAGACTTAACGTGGGAAGGTAGAATAAAAGATAATCTTGCATATTATCAAACTATAGATCAACTACACGTGCTGCTGTTGTTGTTTTTTCTGCTGTAAGTAGTGAAGCGTATAGCTGTATACATTTCTTTGTTGGAATAGGTGTAATACACACTGTTGATATGACATATTACGATTTAAAAAATGGGGAATGAAACAGCAATGGACGTTAAATAATCATGAGAAAAAACGGCCTCTATGGCCCCTAATATCTTTCTAATTTTAAACATGGAAATGTGGAAATTTGTACTTTAACGAATGTTCAGTCATGCCTAATCAAACGGATCACTGTCATTATGAGACAGAATACATAGTCAGTACATGTTAAAATACTCTTGCCAAATTATTTAACGCAAAACATTTCCGTTCAAAATTAAAGTTCCAAGGGGGAGTAACGTTTTTGCGGTATGCATAAAATATTTCTTCATGTAATATATAAAAGTATTATACAAATATAATATTATTCTGATTCATTTACATACTGATGTGAAATTATATATTGTCATACTATAAAAAGTATACAATAAAAGTACACACAAATTATATTTATATGCATATCTTACATTTTTAATCAATTATTATTATCAACTCATGTATAATAAAGTATATAAATAAATAAAAAAATATATAGGGGGTAACGACAAAAAGAGCTATCGGACGTTGCATGCCGTTCACTCATTGATTTTAATGACGCCGAGCTTTCAACCTTTTTACGGGTCTTCACCAGGACTTTGGGCACGAACATAAGAAAAAACAACCAATTTCCAACAAAACTTGAGCAGAGTTTTAAAAGCCAAAAGAAAAAGATGTTATATATGCACACACACACATATATATATATATATATACATATAAATCTAGAAGTATTGGAACAAGTTCACTCGATTGACAGCAGGTTCATCCGTATTCATTGCTACTCGGAGATTCATGCAAACTCCATGAGGCGCAATCATCAGGCAATGATTAAATCATTGCCTGATGATTGCGCCTCGTGGAGGTTGCATGAAACTCCGAGTAGCAATAAATACGGATGAACCTGCTGTCAACCGAGTGAACTTGTTCCAGTACTTCTGTCTAAAGCTCTTCCTTTGAGGATATTGAGCACTCTTCATAGAAGGATAGAATCACCAAGTGTATTATATAAATCTATACATTTTTTTTTCCCGCAAAAACCAATAAGTCCATTTTTTAAGATTTTGAAGTACGGTCTCTGTCATAAAGTAAAAAATAATACCTTTTAAATGATATATTGGTCATTACAATAAAGGTAATTTTTTTTAAGTTATGGTCAAAAGAAGCACAAGATTTCCATTTGGCATAATACCGGACTATCGGTTTTTGCGAACAAACTCTTCTTTATATATTCTGGAGCGATAAGTATAATACGCTTTCTGCCCGTGCATATTTGGGACAATGTGTGTGTGTGTTTGTGTGTGTGTTTGTGTGTGTGTATGTGTGTGTTTGTGTTTGTGTTTGTAGCCTGCTAGTATAGCGGGGGATCGAACCTTTCAGAAAAGAAAAGGAAGCTCACAAAAGTATTTCAGAACGAATAAAACCACCTAACCGCATGAACTCAAATACAATTACATTTTGCCCTTCGCCTCGGTGCACTGAGGTGGAAGACAGAGCGCCATTTCATAGATAGAACGGGTTTCAGGGGTTTCCCCTCTCGGAAGAAGAAAACAAAAAACCCCATTCAATACAGACAAGATTCAAGCAGCGCATTATACACAGTTTATACCCCAATAGCTCAACTTCCGCACAGACGAACAATACATTATTCGAAACGTACAGTAACATTTCGACGAATGCATGATCTCGAGTTCGGACTTTTTATTTTGCTCTGCCTTGTCTGGACAGTGGTTATCTGTTGGATTTGCGCCTCTTACTGAGAGTGATAGTAGATGCAAAGCATTCATTCCACGTCAATCAGTTTCAACGACGTCTCTAGACCGGATCTCATTTCTTCCATCAGGAACCACGAGCGAGATGATAGGTAAGACCATAACTATTATCATTGTCCCAGTATATATGGACGTCTCTTTCAAATGGCGTCAGAATATTATGATTTTACACTTTAACTGCTGCAGTATGTCTGTGCTAGACTGGTTTCGTTTTTTATTGCTTCCTCGCCGCGAAATAATCTTAGAATGAAGCAACAGACAATCTTGGCTTGTCTGTGCGTGTCTCCAGTGTGTGTCTGTCGTCATTGAGAGACTGAATAGCTTAGCCCTAAAAAGCACATTGGGCATAATGCGCACCCATCGTAGTTGCCACTCCAGTACCCTTGACCTAGTATGAACACACTTTGGAGAGCCGTCTCTAAAATTTTACTGCGGGCAGTTATATATATCATATATATATATATATATATATATATATATATATATATATATATATATATATTTATATATATATATAAAGATATAGAAGTATTGCAACAGGTTCACTCGGTTGACATCAGGTACATCCGTATTTTATTGCTACTCGGAGTTTCATGCCACCTTCATTTAGGGGCAATCATCAGGCCCCTAAATGAAGGTGGCATGAAACTCCGAGTAGCAATAAAATACGGATGTACCTGATGTCAACCGAGTGAACTTGTTGCAATACTTCTGTCTAAAGCTCTTCCTTTGAGGATATCGAGCACTCTTCATAGAAGGATAGAATCACCAAGTGTATATAAAGATATATATATATGTATATATATATATATATATATATATATATATATATATATATATATCTATATATGTATATATATATATATATATATATATATATATATATATATATATATATATATATATGTATATATATATATATATATATATATATATATATATATATATATGATTTTGCTATGCAGGCCTACTTGCTGGTTGACATGGATGGCTGGGTATTGCTAAGTAAGGTATTTTCATATTTTCATAGTGAACTTCCCCTTTAATCTCTTTTTTTTCTCATGTCCACTGTCGTTAACTGTTGTATATCAACTGTTTACCGCTGCAAGTGTAATCATCTTTCCTTTGATATACGAGGCGCAGTCTCAATGTCAGAGTAATGTAAGACGACCAAAAGTTAGGAAACATACCTTTGTCTTGTGCCCCTGAATTCTCCACTGTATTATGCATGTTGATTTCACTCTGTCGACACGGACTGGCTATTGGAGAAAAGTTCTAAAGCAATCATCCTCCTTTGAATGATATGTCATTGCTTTTTATCTGTTTACTTATGCTCTGTTAAAATGTGAAATACTAGTAATCTAACCTTGTATTGAACTTAAATGAACACGAAGGCGTTTGCTTTCATTTGCCAGTCCACTGGAGCCGGTCAGACTAGCAAACTGTTTTCCATTTTTGACCAAACTCGCTACATTTACACCGTGCACGTTGAATATTTCTGTACAACATACACCTGTGTCATTTGATGTAAATGGCTATCTAAAATCACGTCGAATCCGAAATATTGAGACATATTGGTATCAAGATTGTTCATTTTGTTCCTCAACTGGTCCTCTTTCTATGGCTTGTCGAAAAAAATCTACTATCCAAGCGGAACATCAAACAAAACGGCTCCACGCAAGCACTGACAAGACAGCAATAAAACGTGTGCATAAACAGTTCAAAGATATTCCCTTTTCTAATTATAGGGAAATACCCGACACGAGAGAGAGAAAAAAAAAGGACTATAAAGTCAATGCAAACACACAAAAAGGCCGCCTTGCATGCTTGCATGAGGGCGATTATGTGACATTCCACACAAATCATTAGCTACTCTCCTGTTATCTCTGAGCCACGGACTTTGAACAATGAGTACAAAACTTTTAGAATTTCAGGGGTGAAGTTTATACCTTCTCTCTCTCTCTCTCTCCCTATTTCTCCCTCTACCACTCTCCTCTCTCTCCATTTTTTTTCTCTCTCTCTCCCTCCCTCCCCCCACCCTCCCCCTCTCTCTCTGGGTGAAAATCCAAATACATCCCTGTTGCACAATATTAGTTGAACTCACTTCCTCTATTTCAAATACAACAAAATGTAATTACAACGAAACACAGTTGGACTCACATAATAAGACGGAATCAGCACCTGAAAACAAAAACAAAAAACAAACAAAACAAAACAAAACAAAACAAAACAAAGTGAAATTGAATGAAATATTGTTTTAACAAAACTAATACCTAAGCAATGTTGGAAATGGAGGGGACTGCGAAACAAGCAGGGACTCTAGTTTGCAATGTGCTCATGAAAAATGATAATAATTACAAAACCAAAACCAAAATTAAGCAAATAGTTTGAGAAAGAAATACAGACAAAAAGTCAGAAAAATACGGGTACAAACACAAACACAAACTGTTTCATCAGTCGAGTGTGATATGCCATAGCTGAAATAATTTACCTGTAATAACAAGTAGAGTATAGTTAGGTAGGCTGACCTGTTTCATCTGGTTTTTTTTTTCTAATCCTCTCGTGAAACCAGAATATGCGACCTTCTGTTGACTTGTAACGCACAGTCACATAAGACCTTCTTTACTTTTTATCTTAAGGGAAATTTATTAGAATTGATAGCTTCTTTTTCTCAATTATCAAGATAATTTCAAATTTTCGACCAGAAAATAGAATTTAGATGTGGCAAAAAATGTCGTAGTCACGACAAATGAAATTCACTGGAATTCGGGTAAGATATAAATGGATAGTTTGGTTTTTTTGATGGACATGGAATCGATTACAGGAGGGAGGGAATGGTAATGATAATGTACTTTATACATTATGTGTTTCATCAGGCGAGTATGATATGCCTAGTTGAAAATTTTTACCTGTATTAACAAGTAGCATACTAAGAGCGTTTCTGAGGAGGAAAACAAAATATCTATTTCATTTATACCATCTAGAATTTTCAAGATGATAAAACGGTAATGGACGTAACATTAGGCCTATGTAGATTCCAAGGTGTAATGAGTTTTACTATCATACAGTAAGATGCAAACCGAGGAATTTGAATAGGGACATCTTCTTGAATTTTCTGGTCGGATGTCGACCACCTGCCCTCAAGGAACGGGGTGTGTGTGTGTTTGTGTGTGTGTGTGTGTGTGTATGTGTGTGTGTGTGTGTGTGTGTGTGTGTGTGTCGATGGGGGTGGGGGCATGCAGCTATGCTGTATGTCTATGTTATGTATCTTTTTACATGTACGCTCGTGTGTGTGTTTGTGTGGGTGGGTGGGAGTGTGTGTTTCCTTGTGAGTCCCTTTTGAATATAAAAACCTGAATATCAGGCAATATCTGCTGTTGATATTTTGAAGTATGCTCCAAGATTTTTGCTCGCCACGAATATAGATCAGGCCTTTTTTTATGCTTCATTGGAGAACTGGAAAGTTAATCTTTAACAGTGGAAAACCAAAACATACAGAGGATGAAACGAAACATTATGATGTGGCGAGATGTCGTGACTCAAAGAGTGATGTGAACACGTGAATGGGGTGACATGGGGACTTTTTTTCCTCCATTGCGCAATCGTCAATAAATATCGGTCATAACAACACTTTGCACTTTGACCAGTTAGTAGACCGTAGGTCTAGTACAACATGATAGACTATAAAACCAAATATATATATATATATATATATATATATATATATATATATATATATATATATATATATATATATATAAACATTGGAGCTTATGGCATTTTTCCTGTATCAGATTCTCGCGCATTGCCACTGTCGCGGTTAAATGCATAGACAAGAACTTCGATGTGCATTTTATTTTCGAGATTCTAGGCTCCTCACTAACTTTGAGAACATTAATTTTCATGCGTGCAGAAATATCTGGTTTATACATCAGTATTCAACAGCACGAGTACATTTTGGAAGCGCCTCAATCATGTCAGTGAGCAGTTTTTCATTCATTCATATGTGATAATGTGCTGAATGTTATAAGCGCAATAGACACGCTATCTACAACGTCGTACTTAATATGACATTCCCCTGGCATTCTCACCTCTTACAGTATACCTCCGACCCTTTTCCTTATCTTAGCAAAGGTATTTTATAACAATTTATTGTGTTTGTTATTGTATATGTTGTTAACATCTCTCGAGTTTCTTCAATCTGTAAATCTTAATTAAGCTAATTTTCTTAACTATTTACCTCAAACAATTTAATCTGTTCCGTTTCTAATCTAGTACTAGTATTTATGAAATGTTTATTCTTTTATTTTTTTGGTCACTTTATTCTATTTTTTTATCCGTTGTCTTTGTCATTTTGGTCGTAGTCCTTAAGCCAGTCAACGCAAACTTGTCAAAGTCCTGACGATATATTTGTGATTACACTTGTGATATATTTGTGAGTATACTTGTGATATATTTGTAATCATACTTGTGATATATTTGTGATTATACTTGTGACATACAGGGCCCGCGAAGCGTTTTTGAAAGTGCGGGGGGGGGGGGGCACTTCTGGGTTTCATGAGCTAACAAGCAAAAAAAACAAAAAAAAAACAAAACAAAAACAAAACAAAACAAAACAACACAAAACAATAACTAAAAAAAAAAGATATTCAGCTCATCTTTCTACTTCCCCTTCCGGGTTTCGTCAGCTGACAAGCGGAAACAAACATAACCTTACCGCGGTCACACTTCCAGATCTCTATTTCTGTTTAGTGCCTCGTACGTACTTCCGGGTTTTAAAAAAAAAAGTGGAGGGCCCAAACTGATGACACCTTTTGTATTCCTTTGTATGGTGCCCATAAAGTGAGGGCCCGAGCTCCCCTGCCCCCCCCCCCCCCCTCTCCGTTCCGCCGGCTATGATATATTTGTAATTTGTGATTTATTGGTGACTTGTGATTATTTTGCATGTCCACAGGTACAATACAATGAGTGCATGAGGACTGGGTACGAATAGTGGCAGCGATGGATATCTGTTTGACCGGAGTGGCTCGAGAGATTTACCCAGAAGAGTGGCTGGAGCTGGGCGTTCGCCTCGGCTTCAAGCACTCTGAAATCGAGCAAAAGAAAAAAGACTATAACAACGTAAGTCTTCCTATCATTCCATTAATTCATATATGTGACCCTGCACCTCAAAACAAACAAAAAGTCGCCAGACATGAATTTTTTGTAAAGACCATATTCTGAAAGAGCAGACTTTAAGCTTTAAAATGATGTATAACTTAAATCAAATGGACACTCCTAACCTATAAATATTAGAAAGAAAGCACAAACTCGGGAAAAGTGTGAACTGAGAAGAGAGGCTCTGAAGTACAGTGTCTATTCAAGCGCTTAATCTTTACCAAATCGTGCTGGCTGTGCGATGAATGGGACAAAAAAAAAAACAGGAAGTAAACCATCAGAGTAACAACAATAAAGGGATATCAGATTAAACTGAAATTAAATATGTCTCATTAACACATTCTCTCCATAATTAATGCCAACTTTCAAAGCAGTAGCACTATCCTTTCAAAAGTTATTAGAGTTGAAAGTTAAGAGTGTGGACAAGGTTTTTCAGAAATGAACAAGGGATTCTAAAGACACACCTAATCACACTATTCTACCAAAAATGTTTGAGATAAACTGCTACAAAACACACTTTCCTACCCGTTTTATGATACCAAATTTTAGCATAATGTGAAAGAAGACCCGTTCTTTCAGAAAATATGAAAAGTCAAGTTCGGCTAGGTTGACCCATTTCACTTATTTTCAGTCCTCACGCAAAATAAGTGTGTGCGACTTTATGTTCGTTTTGAGGTGCACGGTCACATATTATAACACAAGTGACCAGTAGCATACTTTCCAGTGAGTGACATACGCCGGTGCAAAATATCTAGTTCAAGTTCAAGTTGATTTATTTCATTTCCAACAAAACAAATAATAAGGAATACAATGTAATGTTCGTATATAAACAGATGTCAGGAAATCAGTACAACAATGTGGTGAACATAATAACATGTCATAAAGACACAGGTAAATTATCAACAGAGATAATGTATAGATATGATATCACTATGATAAATGCAGAAACAAAATTGCTGAAAATGGAGGGCACTGCTAAAAAGCACAGATTGCAGTAAGTAGTCCCCTCATTGAAAAAAAAAAACTGAAAAAAATGTACTTTCCTCACATTTATTTCGATTTTTTTTTTCTGATGAATCGCTCCGGTGTACACGGGCAAGCGTCAATGGGAAATGCGTGTTGTAGCAAAATCCAACCGTCCTCAACGAATATGCTAATCTGCTAATTGCCTTGATTTCAAATAAATAACTGAATTTTCGGGGATCTCTCCGTTCGTCAGGAACTTTAAAGTGCTTATGAATTTTCACAGTGATACTATTAACAGTAGTTAATATCCTACACCAGGGCTGGCGGGAGGAAAATTTTGCACTACAAGTATTATGGCATACATTCGAGACTCTATTTTTGTTTTCATATATATATGATTATGTAATTATATTCAAGCACTACCGCATGCCTATCACTGTAAGGACTTTACTCTATGCTTCTGATGAAAAGAATACACGATTCTGTTGTAATTGGTTGAATCCTCATTGTTCAAGCTGTTCTGAAGAAACCTTATATGCTTGCGAAATGTTGTTTTACAACTGTTCTTCTGTCGTGCAGACTTACAGTTTCTAAACTTATACTGATGCCGCAGTCAGCCGCAGACACATATAAGATTCATAAAGTGTCTCTTAATCTGTTCACACTTTACAATCATCCATCAACTGGTAGAACACCGAGGAAGGCATTTCGAAAATGCTGAGTGAGTGGATGGTCCTAAAAGGCGATGTAACTCACATGGAAGCCAGGCAATACCTTTCGGATGTTTTTCGCGCTATGAACAAGCTCCAGCTGGCTAAATCGCTTCTGCAGACAGGTAAGATGATATAAGGAACAAGCCGGCTGGATCGACACAGTGGTAAAATTATTAGATTAAAAAAAAAGAAAAGAAATATACGGTGTAATACTATTCGGAACCGTAACACTACACAACCTCATCAGGCATGGATGTGTTCACATGTCAAACAATTAAAGATTAGTTGGAGGGCCTGTACCTTTTACCTTGAAATCCACTGACACTGACCAAAAAAAAAAAAAAAAAAAGATTTAGGGCAAACAGAAATTTCTTCTGTTTGTGTTTTAGATGTATGATGTATTAGAAGTATGCCTGCGAATATCGAATGTGTGTCGATTAATTTGCAACTATACGATATTTCAATGATTGGTAAGATTTTTTTTTTTTCATCAAAACATTTCTCAACCACTACCTAGCCTGAAAGAAGTCTGCTCTCTAACTTACACAGTTTACACTCTGTATAAGGTGAGTAAGTAGCTCCAAACACTAGCGTTGGCCTACGTTGATTCAACGATGAAAGAAACGTTTGGGAACCCACAATTTCAGATTGATGAACAATTCACATTGTGCGGTTTTGGTCAAACTTTCACGTGGTATATCTTTATAGTTTTTATGTTTTTGGATGCATTGAATCTATATAATTATAAATTAGATATATTCTTTGGGGGGGGGGGGGGTGGGGGTTAAATATAGTCATTGTCAAGTCCACTATTAACAAAAGTTCAACCTTCCACTTTAATCAAACCCCCGAGGCGCGGTCCTCTATACAGAGCTTTCATTTCTGCTATTTACGTTAGAATCGGGTTATACGTTACCAAAATAAATGCTTCGTAGTTGTATTTTACCTCTTGTATCACAATTAATGCAATTTTTGCCTAATTCTCTCAGCATTCGGCTACATTCCACCTTACCAAGCCCTCGGTGACGAGCGGACAGTGGATTTCAAATATGATGTGAGAGAATTTCGGGAGACCGAAGGTACAGCATTGCACAACATCCAATTCCTTGTGAAATAAGTTTTTCAAGATATTTCACCTTTTTTTTTTCATATAATGCCAATGAATATTCTCCCTGTATTTTAGATATCTATTATTATTCTACAGTCATCATTATCTTTTTAACTGATAATCATTGTATTAATATTGTGGAAGAAAATGTTACCACAATTGTTATTGTACCGCAGTAATATTACTGATATTTGACTGATTGGTTATTATTTTTGACCGTGCATCACAAAACGAACAAAAAGTCGCACGCACTGATATTGTGTAAGGACTGAAAATAGGTAAAAATGGTCAATTTTGTCAATCTTGACTTTTTTATATTCTCTGAAAGAACAAGTCTTCTTCTACATTATGCTAAAATTTGGAATCATAAAATGAACAGGAAAGTGTGTTTTTTCAGCAGTTTATCTCGAACACTTTTTAAAAAAAAATAGTGTGATTTGGTGTGTCTCTAGACATTTCTTTAAAAAAAACGTGTAAAACTCTTCACTTTCAACTCTAATAACTTTAGAAAAGACGATGCTAATAATTTGGAAGTTGGCATTTATCATGGACAGGATGTGTTAATAGAACATGCTCAATTTCAGCTAAATCTGATAATCCCTTCATTGTGGTTAAACAGGTGGGTTTTCATCCTGTTTCTTTTGTCCCATTCATTGCACAGGTAGCACGGCTTGGTGAAGATTACACACTTGAATAGACTCTGTACTTCAGAGCCTCTTTTCTCAGTTCACACTTTTCCTGAGTTTGTGCTTTCTTTCCAATATTTAGATAAATTAGGAGAGTCCATTTGATTCGGGTTATGCGTCATTTTAAAGCGTAGAGTCTGCTTTTTCAGAATCTGCCCTTAACTAAAAATCCATGTCTGGCGACTTTTTGTTTGTTTTGTGGTGCAGAGTCACATTTGACAGTTTGTGTATGATATCGTATACAAATTACGTATTTTGTGTTGTGGTCATGTAAACTTCGATATTTTTTTCTTTTATTTTCGTATTCCATATGTACTTGTTTTAACCTACCTTTCATTTTGAATGAAACGGTGGACCTGTCATCTTTTATCTTTGTCATTCTAAAACTGCCTTGGACTTCAATGAAGTCATGATTAAAACAAATTTATACATTGGATGTCTCGATTTGACTGATATACTGCAATGACTTGTAACCTCTTCCCCTAGACATGACCTTAGGTGACTACTAGGATAGTAATCTATAGTTCCAATTTTCATTAGGAATCAGAAACACTTTTTGCTCTCGTTTAGGAGTGTATTCATTATTTTATATCACTTTTCCACGAAGCAGTTTCATTTTTCATTTATTTTGTGAAATATAACGACTACTTGTGAATAATTTAGTCCTTACAAAATAGATGATCAAATAATGAAATTGAGATATTATTGTATACAGATTGATATCAATTGACTATCTTTTTTTCTTCTTTCAGTCCTGAGTTTTGAGTGCATGCTCACGGTGAAGGGCCATCCTTTACCAAAACAGCAAGTAACATCATTCTTCCAATCGGCCCAGAAAGATCCGGATTTTTATTCCAGACTTTGTCAGTTTTTCCACGAGCTCAACGTCCGACTCTTGCGGATATCTCTCGTCGGGAACCAGGAGAAATCTCAGCTTTCTCTATCTGTCCGAGCTCTAGATACCGAAGGCGTTGATCTGGTCCGACGAAATCTCACAAACCCAACAATATTTGGAAAAAGCCTCAAGACGCTCATGTTCGGCGACAATCAAGAAAAGGTTGTCGCCGAATTCATCTTCGACAGACGTAGATTTGAAGACATAGAAGCTTCCTTTCATAGGCAAGGTTGGTATAATTGTCGCTTTCATTGTTGTTGGGTATTTATTTCTGTACTGTCTGAAAGGGGATATGTCGAAACACTTTGTGGTATACCTATCTTAAATTAGTTTGGTTGACTAATTGTTAATCTAATCAATTGCTGATATATAATCTTAAAAGAAGACTGTTCCGGAGGTTTGTTGTTGTTGTTGTTGTTGTTGTTGTTTCTTCTTCTTCTTCTTCTCCTTTTTCTTTCTTGGTCCTTTTTTTTTTTAAGGGGGAGGGGAATTGCACTTCTTTTTCAATGTAGGTTCTCGGTGGCCACGCCGACAGTCATAAAATACGATCATCGATTGACTGATTGCATTTTGTGAGTGGTTTTGCTTTGTTTTGTTTTGCTTTAATCATGGAAATGGCCCAAAGTATCAGTGTTTAAGCGATTTGACAAACATAAGTCTATACGGATAATCAAACAGCATGCAACGAATGACTTATGACCAAATGAACAATATAATATTAAACAGTCTAACATGGAGCAATGCAGCTATAGTTACGCAGACTGCGTATATAGAGATTATACAAAGAGTGAAATGTTAAATACACGTATAATAGCGCAAAGTCATTATTTTTTCCTCAATACAGGTAGAATTGATTTTCTTACAGTTGTCTTGTGAATACCCGGGACTTTTAAGCTCGTTTAAAGGCATATCATAATTTTGTTTGAGATGAGGATGTAGGTTAAAACTTCTTTATGAGATAACTAGAAACCACTTTTATGACAAATTTAATGATAGTGGTGAGGTAATGTGTGAACGGTTACTGCTCGAATACTTGGTTACCGGCTTGAAAAGGTCGCCATCATTTACAAGCGCAGGCTTGCGATTTTCTTTCTGATGCACTTTTCCATTCATGATATATCCTTTTATCTGACATTTATTAGTCATCATACTTGACAGATTTGCCTGTTTCCTTTACATTGTACATTCTGTTGTTGGTAATGTTTAAAAAAAAAATATTATTGATATTATTTTGAATTGTAATATTGATAAATACAGATATTTTATTAAATCAAAAAATCATTAAATCATTTTATTAAATTAAACCAAACCAAACCAAACCAATCTAAACCAAACCAAACCGACTTGCTATTATAACTATTGAAACACTGTGAGAGTTTGGCCATCGAAGCTTCGAAACAATCATCATCACACATTCGAATTGCTCTCACATTCATCTGTTAGTTTGCTGCTATGGAAAAGCATTTTAAAGGGACTGTACAGTACTGGTTGAGGTGCGGATTCATGTTTTGAACATTCCTAGTAAAGTGAGACTGGTTTTCAAATGGCTAAGATATCAAAAGAAGTGATAATGATAAAAGGCGACAGGCCATGCCTTTTATTAGGACCTCTTTGTTTCACCTTGTGTTTGGATATCTCGGCCATTTCAAAACCGATTTTCATCAAATAAACTTTTGATATCCCTTAAAATTGCATGCTCTTTGACATCTCATAGAGTTGTTTCTGAATGTCTCGCAAAACGTTAAAAGCTAAATCCTCACCTCAACCAGAACTGCACACACCCTTTAACATCGTATGATGTTAATCACTTCGCTTCGTTCAATTTGTTCTTCCATTAGACCAGGAGATATCGAGTGGCCAGATGCCCAAGGTCGTTTCTGACATCGAGATTGTTGGTCTGGCTCATCAGATCTCGAATGAGTACACGAATAAACTGGGATACAATCTAGGTAAGAGAACCACTTTCACCAAGTTCACTACTGTCGCCATCGTTTACAACGACTCAAATGGAATATCACCTTAGTCTTGTGGCCTATTTTTCGACCACTTAATGGAACAACTAAACATCAATATTATACATCTTTATTTCAACGAGGTACTCTGAGAAAATTTAAACTTCTTTCGATATTTTTCACTTTCAAACCATTTATTCATGCATATAAACTGTACAGTATAACATTAAATTAGACTCACACCCCTTCTAGTGTACTTAGATAATAAGCCTACTTATGTCCCTCTATTTTAATTTCGATTTTAGTTGATGGAGTTTAGAAATATGCAGCTGCCATTCGCATATCTTATTTTTTTCTTCAAACCTCATTAAGATTCTGTATCATACTCAGAGAAAAACAGGCCCAACTTTAGACCTTTTCTAGTGTCACACTGGATAACCTGCAAGGGTGCAACTTTGCAGCTTTCACACCAGAAATGTGCGAATTTTTACGAATATGAGTATTTGCATAATTACAAAAGTATTTCAACGTCGTATTTTGAATGTTCCTGTTGAATAACATTTCGAAACTTTCTAATGGAGCACTAAAATGTTATATTGTTTGTTCCCCTCTCCATGTAATCATCACTCACTACAGCTACTGAAAAAACTTTAATGTTGGCGTACAGAT
This sequence comes from Diadema setosum, assembly GCF_964275005.1. Taxonomy (NCBI): domain Eukaryota; kingdom Metazoa; phylum Echinodermata; class Echinoidea; order Diadematoida; family Diadematidae; genus Diadema; species Diadema setosum. Next base: position 42,598,294 of record NC_092687.1, on the reverse strand, counting down.
ATTTTCCGAGGAGGTCACAAAAATTTTCGCCAGAAAATAAATGTTTGACTGGGACACCCAGGCTATTATCATTTTCGGTCGTTAATAAGTAAATTCGCTGCCCAGCACCGATTCACAAAACTGGTAAAAAATTATGTATCCCTCGCAAAAAAAAAGAGATTAAAAGCATTTATAGTCTGATAGTAGGAAACCAATATGATCGCAAAAAAGTAAGCTTTCTCTTTTTTTTTTATTACAGTACACTCCCGTTATAACGAACTTTGTTATAGCGAAATGAAGTACAAATCCAGATGACAACATTACCTACTCTACGTATTTTTATTGTTTGTTAGTTCGGTTATAACAACATTTTGATATAAGGAAAAAAAAATCGAGGACTTGGTTATAACGGGAGTCCATTGTGTTTGTAATGGTTGCAGGCATAGCAGACCCTGAGATTTCGTCGTTGAAGGCGAATGGTATACACACGCGGACCGTGACGGAGAACATACTCTTCAAATGGAAAGATAAAAGCGACCCTGACGGGGACAATAGAACGCATTTAGCCTTTGTTCTAGAGAAGATCGGCTTGAAAGCTCTGGAAATTAAGATACGTGAGGGAAGGCTGAGAGAAACGAAAAGTTCAGGTTCGTGCAGATTTTTTTATTTCTTAATTTTTTGCCCGAATGCTTTCAATTGATATCTCTACGTCCACTAGTTCACTGTGCCTTTTTTGTTTTCATGCGGGTGATACATTATCATCAGATCATGTCCCAATAAGCTTTCATATATAGAGTAAAATCACATCAACAGAATTCGTAGATGAGGTAAAAATGGGACAAAACAACGATGAGATATAGTTGTACATTTTACACACTGTCTTGCGACAATGCAAGAACAAAGATGCTGGCAAATATGAAAGACAATGATAGGATTTTCCATTGCTTTGTACACGTATCAATTTTATGAATAACTCGATATAGCGTGTTGAATGTGTTTAACACAGTTTGAGTATGTTATAACTGTGTTAACTACTCCAGACCCTTGCATTATATGAAAACATAATGAATTTAATTGCATATTATGCGGAGTTATTAATAAGTCAGGTTATAAGTCATGCGATGTCCATAAAACAACTGACATCCCCTGGCCATCGTCTTGTATCGTGTATTCCATACATTATTCATTGCTACCAACTATCAAATAGGTAATACGGTCAGTCGCATTGTCATAATGAATCAAATTTAAAAATATGTGCCGTCATGCGAAGATGCGTGTGAAGACATGTTTTTTTAATAATTATCTTGTCCTTTGTACAAATTTTGTGCTCTGAGAGTTTGCCCTATTTTTAATACCAGTAAATCTCTAAACTACCAGTCTTGACTTATTACCTCCCCCCCCCCCACACACACACTTTTTATTTTCTTTCTTTCTCGTGTATACAGAAGAGCGGGGAGATTATCTTCGCAAATTCTCAGTGCCATCAAAAGCGCTGGCCTTTCTCAAAACTAAAGGAAGTCGTCAACGACCCCGAGGAATCGTGGAGCCTGCATCGCTTGGGCCCGCCAACGGAGCTTACCGGTCGCGACAAGGCGACACACGTGTTATAAACCACGAAGAGAATCATGATGCGTGTCGAGACAAAGGTGAAAACTAAGAACACGTATCGGGGGTGTAGAGTAAATGATTCTTGTCCTTTCTTTAACCCTATAAAGCCCAAGCTATTTTGACCCCTTCCAGGCCAAAGGGGGGGGCACATTGTGCCCCCCCCCCCATATAACCCCCCCCCCCCCGATATAACTTCTTTAATGACCGTCATATTTGGCACATGGGTAGAGCAACTCATCCTACTCTACATGACCCGACATTTGAAATTTCTCAAGGTCATCCACTGAGGGCGCTATTTACCAAAATATAAAGAAATACATAGGAAATATGCTAAAATCATGTTTTTTCTTTTTATTTCATTATCCCCAGTATATATGTTTCTATTTAATATCAATCATTTTCGTATTTACATTAAAGGAAAAGCAAGTCAACCTTCACAATTTGAAATGGTTGAAATTTCTCAAGGTCAACATGTGGGGGCGCGATTCATTACAATAAAAAAGAAATGTATGAAACCTATGATGTATTGCTTGGAATGGGTACATATGTTGGTATCACATTCCATATTTCCAAAATATTGAAATTTTGAGTTGCCAGATTGATGATAATACAATAAACAAATGATATTAAAGGCAAAGCTTGTATGAAAATAACCCAAAATAAAAGGGTAGTCTTTGAAAAATGCTATATTTTCGATTATTTCTATTATATCTATTATTTGATGCCTATGTCGTGTAAAAATAAAGGAAATGATAAGAAGAGCATTTCAGGGTATTTTACAACCATTATTACGTCACATTCTGGTCCTTCAGCAAATTACAGCCAAGAAAACCCATTCATTATTATACTGTTAACTGAAATTGGAACAGAAAATCATGCAAAATCTGACGAACATGGTTGTCAGTTTATGGTTGCCATGGCAACCAGCAATATCGGACATGGCTAAATTATATATCAAAATGTTTGCAATGAGATTCTAGGAAAAGTCACTAAATTTGGTTGAAATCGAGTAAAGGGTGGGGGAGTGGCAAACGAAAATATGGTAGGGGGCACAATGTGCCCCCCCCCCCCCTTCAAGGGCTTTATAGGGTTAAAGGAAATGTTATCTGAACTTCAGAGAAGTTTGTGTGTAGATACAGTGCTATAACACATAAGAGCCTAGATGTAGCACTCAACAACCTTTGACCTGTATAGGATATACAGGATCATACTTTCGAGGAAAATGTTATTTGAAATGGACAGCAAGACAATATCAATATTCTGTTCTATTGTTGTTTCACCAGATGTATTACTATTGGACACATTAGCTGGTCATTACATGATTTCCCAGGCTATTCCAGACTTATAATTTGTGTATCTTATGAATGACAATATCATTGTCATAGAAAAAAAAAAACAAGGCGATGCCCAAACTGTCCTTTTAAGTCCCTACTACGGGAAGAGTTAAGAAAGGAACCTTACGACATCTTTGGCTCTATTGTTTTAACCCTTTGCTTCCTCCAAAACCAGAAGACAGGTCCGATGAGACTGAAGAGCCTGTCTTCACTGATCTGGAAAGAGTACAGACTCCAGCCAAGGCGGGGCGGGGGACGAGCCAGTTACAGTCCGCGAACGCAGTCGTCAGGAGGCGGATAGTATCAGCCGGACAAGGTATTTAGATTCCTCTATGCTAGATTACTACTCGCTCAAGAAAAAGAAGCTGATTCTTTGGGAAGGTTAGACAAAGAAAAGGAAAAAGTTTACTTCGTAGTGACGGTCTTTTTGGGGGCAAAAATTAACCAATTGTGATCCTAAAAGGGAAGTCAAGGCATTGAACAATTTAGTCATGTTAGTTTTTAGATAAAAAGCTCCTTTCTTGATAAGGTGGAATTAAAACCCGGGTTGGGTGGACTAGACTTATACATGAGTAACATATTTTTTGTTTACTTTTTCTAAGTGCTATTGGGCACAATCATGCGCTTGTGGTCTTATTTTCGTCAGCGTGTGTTTGTGTGTGTGTGTGTCACTGTGTGTGTGTCTGTCTGTGTGTCACTCGTTTATGAATATAATGCAAGATTTGGATTGAGAAGTATCATGTACTTCAAATCAAAAAATAGAATTAGAGCAAATTCATTGACCACCTGTTGACTCTATTTGCAACTGACCTTTGTGTTGTTGTTTTTTAACCTCAATGAAATGAATTGATCTAAGATAATGAATCAAGACTTACCTTTTCCCTCTCTTTGCACTATGGAAATATTTATTTTCTGTTTATATAAACTACACTAAATTGACTCAGCGACGGCTCCCCTGGTAAAATGGTAACAATTACTTACTAGAAGTGAAACTTTATCTGCAGTTTGGTGAGCGTCTACGTACTACCAGTCCTGTTAAACACGCTTACCATTGCTTAAAGGACAAGTTCACCTTCCTAAACATAAGGATTGAGATAATGTAGCAATATTAGTAGAACACACTATGGAAAGTTTGAGGAAAATCAGACAATCCGTTCAAAAGTTATGAATTTTTGAAGTTTTTGTGCAGTAACCTCTGGATGAGAAGACTACTACAGTGTATGAATAACTTAGATGTCACATATAAGGAAAATATAAGGAAAATCTAAAGAGAATTAAAAAAAAAATCCATCTTTTGAAAAAAGTACACATTTCCCCGACTCGTTACCGACAAACGTTATGGGTAATATTATTCCCACTGCCTTTAGAAAGAGGCAAGTCAAGAGCTCTTTTATTATGCGAAAAAAGTGAAAATATGTTGAATTTTCTTTTACATTTTCTTTATACTGTTGTACGCATATGACTCACAAGCTGTAGTAGTCTCCTCATCCAGCGGTTCCAACACAATTTTTTTTTAAATTCATAACTTTTGCATCGATTGTCCAATTTTCCTCAAACTTTCACTGATGTGTTCTACTGATATTGTTGCATTCTCTCAATCCTTATGTTTATGAAGGTGAACTTGTCCTTTAAATGGATCGTCACTGCTAATACAACTGTATAGCACTTACTGTAATGCACCATACCCACACAGAAACCAGCTCTTGTCAACTCGTCGAGAATCCTCCCAGAAGAGTTCGATCTGCTCACGTAGAGAAGAAGACCAGCCAATCAGAGGCTTCTAGAAGACGCGTGGTGTCAGCCGGGGATCAAGGTGAGCTAATGGAGCGAATAAGGGTTAATTGTGACTCTGCACCTCAAAACAAACAAAAAGTCGCCAGACATGAATTTTTAGTGAACACCTTATTCTGAAAGAACAGACTTTACGCTTTGAAATGATGTATAACTCAAATCAAATGGACTCTCCTAACCTATCTAAATATTGGACAGAAAGCACAAACTCAGGAAAAGTGTGAACTGAGAAAAGAGGCTCCGAAGTATAGTGTCTTTCCAAGCGCTTAATCTTTACCAAACCGTGCTGGCTGTGCGATGAATGGGACAAAAAACAGGAAGTGAACCACCTGAGTAAGAACAATGAAGGGATTATCAGATTAAACCGAAATTAAGCATGCCTTATTAACACATTCTGTCCATAATCAATGCCAACTTCCAAAGCAGTAGCACTATCCTTTCAAAAGTTATTAGAGTTGAAAGTGAAGAGTGTGGACAAGGTTTTTCAGAAATGAAAAAGGTATTCTAAAGACACACCTAATCACACTATTCTACCAAAAATGTTCGAGCTAAACTGCTAAAAAGTCACACTTTCCTGCCCGTTTTATGGTCCCAAATTTTAGCATAATGTAACTGAAGATCCGCTCTTTTAGAAAATATGAAAAAGTTAAGTTCGGCTAGGTTGACCCATTTCACTTATTTTCAGTCCTCACGCAAAATCAGTGTGTGCGACTTTATGTTCGTTTTGAGGTGCACGGTCACAATTAGTGTTCCTATTATCCGCATCCACGATTACCTGAAAGGGGTTTTAGAAGAATATACACGTGCAACCGACACGGGAAAAAAGGAGAAGAAGCAATGAATGAAGTTAGCAACACCACTCAAAACAACATGAAAGCAAAGAGAAGCAGGAGCAGACTCAACAGCTGAAACACTTGCCAGAGGGGATTAACCATAAAGCACAAGCTATACCTCTTCCAATGCCAAGGTTAGGGGGGGGGGGGGGGGAGTACATTATGGCACAGAAGTGCCCCTAGAAATGTTTTTTCTACCCCTCAACTTCCTTTTCTTTTACATTGCCTAACTTCAGAATTGATGTGTAAAGGGGTTGTTTTAAAGTAAATCATTGTCGGTTACTCTTGTAGTAACATTGCCTGTTACTCTTGTAGATTACTGTATGATTATGCCTGTACTCAATATTGTTAAAAAGCGAGGTATACACTCAAAATTGCCGTATACATTAATTTATTGACCTCCCCAACACAGTATGACGTAGTAATCATGCTGATACATCTGCAATATATAAACATAAACAAATCTTACTGTGTTCTCCAGCAATGTACCAATATAATACAAATCTTATTGTGTATATTTATATACATTATGCACTTATATCTTGGAATGCCATTAAAATGACATAGCCAAAGGGAGTACAGTATACCAACGAAATACGCAGAAGATCATGTACAACGAACAACGTTTTATATCATTTGTCGCATGTTTGAGCACAAATCCACGACGAATGTCTTTATTATGTGGAAGAGCTTTCTTTTATCGTTGCTTTGTCCCCCCCCCCCCCCGTAAAACAAATCAATGCTGTAATGACCTTAAATTAGATCGTACTGCATGATCTGGTCAATTGACGTGATAAACTTTACCTTAATAGACAATGATATTATTGTAAAGGATGCTATTGTCCTGCCCAATAGGACCCATTTTGTCAAAACGTGCATACTGCTTCTTTTTTTTTATTGTGGCAGAACTCCCTGTTACTCTTGTAGATTACTGTATGATTATGTCTGTACTCAATATTGTTAAAAAGCGAGGTATTCACTCAAAATTGCCGTATACATTAATTTATTGACCTCCCCAACACAGTATGACGTTGTAATCATGCTGATACATCTGCAATATATAAACATAAACAAATCTTACTGTGTTCTCCAGCAATGTACCAATATAATACAAATCTTATTGTGTATATTTATATACATTATGCACTTATATCTTGGAATGCCATTAAAATGACATAGCCAAAGGGAGTACAGTATACCAACGAAATACGCAGAAAATCATGTACAACGAACAACGTTTTATATCATTTGTCGCATGTTTGAGCACAAATCCACGACGAATGTCTTTATTATGTGGAAGAGCTTTCTTTTATCGTTGCTTTGTTTCCCCCCCCCCGTAAAACAAATCAAAGTCAAAGGGGCAAAACCAAAATTAACACATTTCTTTTCTCTTTCTTAAAGAGGTCTTCGTGGATTTACACCCACCACATCATTCCATTTGGATTTAATGAAATATAATTTTATTATTGTCATATTACATGTACTACTTAGAATGCATGAACTTTGCACAAAGTTTCTCTCCGTTAGTGCACAGTCGTTGGCAGGGGTTAAGCAGCATGACTCAGTAATAGCAACTGAGATATTCTTTTTTTTTTTATCTTGTTATGACCCTTTCGTCCGAATGCCGGGCCCTGCCGGCGCCGCTGCATTACCGGAAAGACTTTCTATTTACGTGCATATCTGATTATACCTAAACTGTACTTACCTTTCAACCTTGATATTGACATTGACATCAGTTGGCCACATCTTGGTTTGTTTTTTTTTTTGTTTTTTTTTGTTTTGTTTTGTTTTGTTTTTGTTTTTTGTTTTTGTTTAAACTGAACTTCTTCCCCATAGAGCACTATTGATCAGCAGAGTATCATTTATTTCCGCTTCTGACGAATTAAACAACATACCAGCTTACATCTAAATCAGATTCTAAAAATTTTGTATAAGATAAACAAACGGCTGATGTTTTTGACGATCGGGACAAATTCAATTGGTCTGGATTTTCCTAAACTACCAGTAGATAATGTATACAGAATGAATTTTTTTTTTATTTTTGTCAAGACAGTGTCCGTACACAGTTATAAATCTTTCAAGAATGTCCCGTTTGCACTCTTGTAAACTTGTGAACCCTTTCATTGTAGTTTGACACAAGAATTTTCCTCCAGATGTACATTCCTCCTTCATGTCTCACCTTCACAAACTATCTCTACGTAAATGCATAGACGTTCGAAGGGGCTTGTCAGCATGACTCTGTTAAACAACCAATCTAATTTTTTTACCTTAACTGTTAGAACACCTCGTTCGTATGCTATTATTGGAGTAATTATATTTCTGTTATTACCATAGAAGCGCCTTGTCTTCTTTTATAATCATTGTTATTTCATATTACGCATGCGAATTTACCTCACCAACGTTAAGTGTAGGAGGATTCCATTTACTTTTGTAGACATAAATTTAGCGAGACTATATGATGTAATATTTGTTCTATTGTATAACGTAAAAATGTATCAGTATCATTATTGTTATTATCAACGCACATGCACTGCACACCCCCACACATGCACACACTCACATTTACATTCACGCACAGACATTGCAACGTACTACACAAAATACATGGCCCCAGAACAACCATTCTCAACTTTGCACTCAAATCCTCATGACTCATAACAACGATCATCCTGACCAGGGTATCATAAGTAATCACAGTAAATACTACACTATTTCGGATTTCAATAATATGTTCCAATCTTCACTTGATTCCACTGCAAGTCATGTTAATAATTCCTGTAGCAATTCCACAAATAGGAATGATGACACTAATTATAACCCCATTAAAGATTTTAGCTTATTCCACTGGAATGCTAGAAGCTTAAACAAAAATTTTGATTCATTTGAATTACTCCTTCTTTCTTTACAAAATTTTCCCTTTTCCGCAATCGGTATAACTGAAACTTGGCTAGGGCACATGTCTCCAAATTTGTTTAGCCTTGATAGATATAAAATATTTCGCTCTGATCGTAAGAGAGGTAGAGGGGGAGGGGTAGCCCTATATATATATAACGAATTGCGAGTAAAAATAAGAACTGATATTGATATTGAAGGTTGTGAAAGCCTGTTTGTGGAAATCATTAATGATAAAATGAAAAATAAGATAATTGGTGTTATATACAGGCCACCAAATCATAAAACCGAAATGTTTTTAGAAAATTTTGATGAATGCCTCAACACGATTACACAAGAAAATAAGGAAATTTATATTATGGGCGACTATAATATTGACATGACGAAAATAGATACTTTAGCGGTAAAATTAAAAACTATTCTTTTTTCATATGCTTTCCATTCCCATATTGATAACCCAACAAGAATATCCCAAACATCTAAAACCTTGTTGGATAATATTTTTTCTAATAACTTTTCTGTAAATAAATTCATTAATGGTATCTTATATTATGATATATCTGATCATTTACCGATATTTATTATTCTTCGTTATTCTGAAAACGTCAAAAGTATTTCAAAACCCAGGCCGATAATGTACAGAAAAGAATCAGACGAGAATATTGAATTACTTAATCTTGATTTAGTGAAGGAAGAATGGCAAGAAGTGTATCTTCAAAATAACGCCGATAAAGCTTATGATATTTTCTTAGATAAACTTTTATATTATTATCGAAAAAACATTCCTTTAGTTAAGAAAAAAACACGCAGAAAGAACAAACATCCCTGGATTACAAAGGGAATCATCAATTCAATAAAAACCCGTAATAAATTGTATAAACTGGCGATTACTACCCACAATACAAAACATTTTACAGATTACAAAAAGTATAGAAATATACTCAGTAATTTGATTCGTATTTCTCGTAAAATGTATTATTCCGATAAGTTTGATAATCAAAAGGATAACGTAAATGGTTTATGGGAAACTATATATGAAATAACAGGTAAAAATAATAAGGAAACATCGTCCGTTTTTTATAATGACAACAAAGAACTCATAAACCCTGATGAAATATCTGATGCTTTTAACTCATACTTCGTAAATATTGGCCCCCAATTAGCTTCAAAAATAAAAAACAAACATGTTCATTCAAACTTTACTGAATTTCTTCCACCAAACTGCGACAAATCCCTTTTCTTTACCCCAACAGATGAGGAAGAAATACTGGAGATTGTTAACAGATTAAAGCCAAGTAGATCTAGTGGCCATGATGAAATAAGTGTTTATATACTGAAGAAAATCATCAAACAAATAACCACACCTTTATCTTACATTTTCAATCTTTCACTGTCTTCTGGAATATGCCCGAACTCATTAAAAATTGCGAAAGTAGTTCCAATTTTCAAAAGAAAAGACGACCCTTCTCTTTTAACAAATTATAGACCAATATCGTTATTACCTAGTATTTCTAAAATTCTGGAAAAAATTATTCATAAACGCCTGTACATTTTTCTTCATGTAAATGACCTACTTATACCTAATCAGTTTGGATTTAGAAAGGGCCATTCCACCGATTTAGCTATAATTCAATTGTTAGATAAGATTACTGAATCTTTTGCAAATAAAAAACATTTCATAGGAATTTTCATGGATTTATCAAAGGCTTTTGATACCATAGATCATGATATATTAATTTACAAATTAAAAAGATATGGTATTCGTGGTTTAGCACTTTCTTGGATTATTGATTATTTATCCAACAGAAAGCAATATGTACTATTTAAGTCATCTAAATCTCCGAATTCTAATATTGTATGTGGTGTTCCCCAGGGATCAATTCTTGGCCCCCTACTGTTCCTTGTATATATTAATGATATAATAAATACATCAAAAACTCTTAAATTTATACTTTTTGCGGATGATACTAATATTTTTTACTCCCATGAGAACCTCGAAACACTGTTTAATACTCTGAATACGGAAATAGACAAAGTCTCCCGATGGTTTATATGTAATAAATTATCCCTTAATGTCTCTAAAACAAATTTTATACGTTTCAAACCTACTGCTTCACAGAACATTAACAGCAGTTATAATATCAATATTGATGGATTATCTTTAACTGAAGTAAGATCTACTAAATTTTTAGGAATCACAATTGACTCGAGTTTAACTTGGAACGATCACATTCATAATATCCACACGTCTGTCTCAAGAACTGTAGGAATTTTATATCGACTGAAAAACTTCATTTCTCAAAATTCCCTGACTATTCTATACAATGCATTGATCTTACCACATATCACATACTGCAATATCGTTTGGGGAAACTGTGGCTCAACTAAAATTAATCCAATTCTTACTCTCCAAAAACGTGCTGTACGTTTGATTACCAATTCCCGTTACTTATCCCCATCCAATCCCCTATTTCATCAACTAAAAACATTGAAAATTGAGGATCTTCACACCTTTCAAACTGCTGTTTTTATGTATAAATATACATTTAATTGTCTTCCAAAAATTTTTGATGGCTTCTTCACTCCAAATTTCACCGTTCATTCATATCCAACACGTCAGTCGTCCGATTACCATCTCGAAAACCCCAGAATCATTTTAGCTCAAAAATCTTTAAAGCACAATGGACCAGATATTTGGAATTCTTTACCCCCTAATTTAAAACAACGTACGTCGTTGAACATTTTTAAACGAGAACTAAAAAACACCCTCATAATCCAGTATACTTCTGACACATAAAAATATTCATACCACCTGGTCAACAAACACCCTAAACAATGAGTTCACGGCCATAACTGAAGTAATATTCACCTCATCACACTGATACACAAAATAACACTCAACGTACAAACCAAGATTCATCCCAACACAATGCACACCGCACTGCACCGCACGCCCTTCGCACAATTTACTTCCCACTCAGTGAGTGGCAAGATTTTCTTTATGTATCTCTTCGTTGTGCCCTTTGCACAATTACCCCCCACTCAGTGAGTGGCAAGATTTTCTTTATGTATCTCTTTACCTGGGGCCATCTTCCTCGTCAAGCTTAGCTTATGATGATGGTCCCCTGCATTTCATTTTTATCATTTCCTATTGCCTCCTTTCATATATGATATTCGTTCTTGAAAAAAAAAAAATGTATGTAAGATCCAAACGTTACGAATATTAGCTGTGTAAATGACTATCTAAGTATTTTGTTGATTTGTGGATTTGTATTGATTTTGAAATGCAGAAATAAAAACTGAACTGAACTGAACTGAAAAAACGTCCTTACTTCTGAGCAGAAAACACTGTCGTCAACCCATTGAAATTCACTTACACCTGTATCTGAGAGCACTCAAATTGATATATATTTTATAATTATTGTCACACCAGAGTGAAACAAGCTGTGATATAAACTATGTAATTTAGATGAGTTTATGATGGCGTATATCGTCACAATCCTCCACTGATCTCTCCGCAAATTCTAACTATTTTTTCCCGCTTTGCTCACGCGGATTAAACGAGATAAATGAGTATCATTGGCATGTCATATCTGTATATTGCAATAACTTACCGATCGTGACACCCTTTTGTTTCTGTAGAACATGTTTTTTGTACAGCTATATCAAGATGTGAGACAATAGTTATATATTGCTCTATCTGTCCTTCTCCCCTCTCCTTCCCCCTCTATCTCTCTGCCTGTTTCTCTCTCCCTCTCTCTCTCTCTCTCCCTCTCTACTTTACTTCTTTTCTCCTACATCCACCAGGGAGCGCCATAAATTTGCAGAGATCCAGGCTTGCTTCATACAAACGACTAGGGGAGACAACTATTCCAGGTATAGGCCCTATTAAAGGCATTATTTACCATTTTACAAATAAAACAAGAACCCAGCTTGAGTGCTTCAAAATACTTATAAAATGCTATTATAGGGATTAAAAAATGGAAAAATGTTTATCAGTAGCCTATATTAACTGTTAAGTATAATTGTTAAATATGAAGAGTTTGTTCGCAAAAAAACCCGATAAGTCCATTTTTGAAGATTTTGAAGTACGGCATCTGTCATAAAGTACAAAATAATACCTTTTAAATGATATATTGGTCATTACATATAAAGGTACATTTTTGAAGTTATGGTCAAAAGAAGCAAAAAATTTTCTTATTATTCTCTATATTTTTCTTGACCTTTAATCGCAAATATCTCCATTTGGCAAATATGGACTTTCCGGTTTTTGCGAACAAACTCTTCATATGCAGAATGTGAACAATAGTTGTAACAAAATTGTTTCTAGAATAAACCGTCTACAGTTATGATTTATCTCTTTATATTTTAGGCTTTATTGCAAAAGTTTTACGTGGTAGGATGTTTTGTGATACAACTAACCTTTTCATATGCCTTAAAATGATAACTCAAACATTTTCATTTTTCAAATCACTGCTCCTCCAGTCGTAAACAATACTTTGAAAGTAAATGCAATCTTTTGTCAGCAACGTGAGAAACATCGCTGGCGGCTATCCATTTGCTGTAGTATTGTGCAAAAATCCAATGTTTATACGGTCAGAGCCAAATTTCAAAATTTCCTTAGTCCATCCATGGACCCTACGGTCCATGGTCCATCTTTGTTTAACTTTGTGGCTATGTGACCCCTACATAAAGAGTCGTGTGTTAATGTGCTGTGAGGTATCTGTATGAGACGTTTGGTCAACTAAAGTGGTTTTGTCACATCCGAATGTATTAATAGTCCTTTCTTTTGCCTCCTTTTGCCTTCATAAGCTCTCCACAGTTTAGACTTGTCTGTTATTGATGACAACATGTGGGAGGAACTCAAGAAAGACGGCATTACTAGGAACTGCGTGTACAGCCTCCATGGTTTTACAAAATTAGCTGCAGCGCTATCAAAACGTGATATGGGAGAAGTCGCAGATTACATTTCAACAGGTAATGTTGTTACTTTGATTACTCTTTCTAGACTGACCAAAAAATAAGACTTTTATTTGCACTATCCAACTTGTATTTGTAAGCATCATGCGCTTCCACTCAACCAAAAAGGTCTACTCTATCTAGGTTTGGAGATTGACGTTACATATGAGAAAAGAATTCAGCGGTTATTAACAAGGATCACTGATTCCAGCGGTCATATTTTGAATGAGTGCTCTTCACATCTTATCATTGAATTATGCCCCCTCAATGTTATCTTTCTGTTTCCCTACTTGAGAATACAATTTTGAAGATGTTGGGTACGTCAACTGGTGTGATACATTCGAGTTTCCTTTTTTAATGAGGATTTTCATTGCCTGAATTCAATTGTATTTCGAAACTAATTCCCTTAATCAAAATGAATCATTCGGCCAATAATACAAACAATAGGTCCGAAGGACTGGTCGCACGAATGTTCGTTTTCCTTCTTCTTATTCCCTTTTATCGTCTGCGTTCATAGTCTAAACTTCACACTGTTGAAGGTTGTCTCGATTTTAATGATTATTCTCACTAACATGCATGCTCACAAGTACTATAGGGTGTGCATTGAAACTGCTATCAACTGTTGTTTCACACTTGCTGACTTTAACTTAGCCCTGATCAAGGACCAGCTCCAACAAACTTACATCACACGGTGCTCCACTGGCTCGGTGACGTTCCAGCGAGTGAAGATCACCAACCAGGATAACATCGATACCACAGGGGCCGTCAGTCTGGAGGACGTTATTACCAGAACGCATGATCGTGAGTTTCCTTCCCGACTCTTTCTCGAAGCACGGTTTCAAGACGACCAGGTTATGATCGCGAAGAAGCTCGGCTATGACTGGGCCAACGCGCCAAACGCACCCACCCCTCTTGCCAATGCCGACTTACTCTTTATCCTCGAGGCCAGCACAATAATAGCAAAGAAATTGTGGTCGATAGGTGACGCTATCTTGTTTCAGTGTTTGGGCGGTGACGAGTTGGGGATCGCGTCACATCGCGTCGAGGAGTACCTTGCCTGCCAGGGATCAGAAAACATTATAGTGATTACTGGAGATCGCGATGCAGTCGCAGAGCTCATGCGACAGTCGGATGAATTTGGACACATCATCATTGGTCAGCGATTGCAGAACTGCATCGTAGTCATGACAACCAGTCCACCCGAGGGGTATCCTCAGTACTACGCACATTACCGACTGACGTCATGCGACTCCACTTGTTAACCCTTTATGCGCCTCGTATATTTCCTGTCCATTGGTTGCCGTTTGTGTATGGAATTAATACACCTTTGTCTTACTGGCACAGGAAGGGTTAAGCCGTGTAGACAGAGAACTTAAATTATCCATAGTAAACCAATTCACAGTTACAATCTGAGCATGTGCAGATAAAAAAGTCATGCTGCAGACATTCTCTTGATCCTTCTCTAACTTATCACTTTCTGCTTGGCTGTGCTCTTCTGCTCTCCTCAAAGCTAATTTCATGTTCCGTTAAGTCTGTGGTCCAACAGGTCATTGCAGACTGGTGCTAACTGTGAACGGGTTTATTAGCAAAGTCACTGCTGGTACCTAAATGTTTGGGCCCATGGTTCCTAAGGAACTCTTTGAAATTCCTCCCACATAGCTGACCCCTGCATCTCACCTCGTTACTGCACAGGCCTATACATACGTATTCATGGCGGATCCAGGAATATCGTAAGGGGGGGGGGGGGGGGCGAACGGTATTTTTGGTGCTATTTCCGGGTTTCGTCTTTCTCATTTTTAGCAACAAACAAAGAGACGGCGGGCGCCAGGCGGCCCACCTCTGGATCCACCACTGGTATTTATGATATATTATACTGTTCATTTTTGGTTTGTTGAAGAAACAAAAAATGAGGAAAAATAAAACCTACACGTGTTCCAAAAGGGTTCACAAATTGGGACTTAGCACTAGCACTAGATATTGCATATCTTCCTTTCCGTTCAATTTTCCTGGCACACATGGCCCCATAGTGTCTGTGCCACAAATGTGATATGTTATATAGTTTATACGTTTGCTTCCTAAAATCCTAGTAAGTATTGTTCATAGTATCAAAATCATTATATCAATGAGTAAAATGTACAATAGTATATAGACGAATTTGAAATGAATATGTCTTATTGGTATAACAAATTGGTGCTGTTATTGTTTTGTTCCAGTGTTCCACGTTTTACAAGCGTGGCTTTTTTAGTGGAACAGTGTTTTCCATCATTGTGATTATCTACTCTTTTTGTTCCCATGACAAAGTGCATTGTTTCTTTTTTACGACATCATTCGTGTATAATATACTTTATATTGTATTGAAAAATCCTTAATCGGACGAGTGTAAGAGAAATGAAAAAAAAATTGTATCACTTTGGATTATGTCAACTTTTTCTTTTCTTTTCTTTGTGATGATGGAAATAAATAAACTATTGAATTGAATTGAATTGAATATCGTAATAGTCGGAAGAACATTTAGCCTTTTGTGTGCTTTGAGTGTCCATGGGCTCAGAATAGTAATGATAACAATATTAATGATAATAATAGTGATGATGATAATAATGATAATAATGATAATAATAATAATAATAATAATAATAATAATAATAATAGTAATGACAATAATAATAATAATAATAGAACACTGCGTATAGTGAGTACCAGACATGATCGAGAATGAAAAATGTCTCTAAGGGATCCACGGGCTTTTCAAAAACTTGCTTAAATCACTACATTCAAACGAATCATTCCAAATCAAATTGTTTATCATATTATTTCATGTTAGGGTGGAATTAGTGCCTGGCAATTTTCAAACGAAGATATTGACTAGATTCAACAACAATCACTGAAATGGCACATTCGAATGGACAAGTAGTAAAGTTACGCAATAGGAAGAGTTACACTCTTAAAACATCCGGGTCAGACTCTGACACGGAAAGGGTCCGTTGGGGTCACACCCCGTTCCGGGTCAGAAATTAGCACGACAGGGAATGGGGTCTGAAATGACCCTATTCAGAGTCATGAATTGGGTCAGGGTGACCCCATTCCGGGTCTTTATAGGGCTTTATACACTTGTGTTTCTTAGCTCCGGACTTTCTCTGACCCAGGACTATCGTTAGTCCCGTACCAATTTTTTCAGCTTTTTACACTCGCCAATTAGTCCCGTACTATCTCTTGTCCGGGGCTAAGGAGAAAACTGACCTTTTTACACTCGTATTTCTTAGCCCCGGACTTTCCAAACCACATGAATATTCATAATTACGCTGTGTACTGTACACGTACACGCACGCACCGGCAGCACTTGATTACCTCGTTTCTGCTTGGTCAGTGAGGGTCGGACTTCGTCTCCGTCGCTTAGCCCAGGATTATTTTTTCGTTCTGTTTACACTCACTTGCTTGTAGCCCCTGCTATTTTGCAGGGCCAGATAGTACCGTACTATCGGTGGGGCTAGCCCACTTTGGCAAAAACGAGTGTAAGCAGAAAGTGGGCTAAGGATAGTCCCGTACCAGCGATGGGGCTAAGCCCCCCCTTTATAGCCCCACCGTTGGTCCGGGGCTAAGCAAAAATTTACAAGTGTAAAAAGCCCTTTAGACCAAATTCCAAGTCATTTTTTACCCGGAAATGGGATGTGACCCCAAGGGACCCGGTTCCGGGTCAGTTCTGACCGGGATTTTTTTTTATATATAGTTCAGTATGGAGAATATTTTTGTTTCCTTCGACCGTGTCGACTGTTACAGAATCGAAAGCTTAAAATGACATTTAATCATGCTGCACATCATCTCACTCCCTTTATTTTACAAAGTTAGCCTATATTCTTTTTTTTCTTTTCTTTTTTTTTTTAATCTGATATATACAATGGCAGTAATTTAATAGGACGCATTGTGCCGTCTCTGACCACGCAGGCAGGCAGATAATAGCTTTCCACGTGGATGACATGGATGATGTTTTGGCATGATGCTGCGTGTATGATATGTGTGACTACCAATGTGTTTTGGTAGTTTTTTTTTTTTTTTTTTCAAGGGACTGTACAGTGGGCCTAGTGGTTTAGGTGAGGATTCAGGTTTATAACACTCCCAAGTGAGATGATGAGAAACCTCTCATGAAATATCAAAGTGCATGTAATTTTAAGAAGGATCCAACGTCTGTTTGGTGAAAATTGGTTTTCAAACCAAAAAAAAAAAAAAAAGAGAAAAGAATAAGTGATAATAAGAAAAGGCGAAAGGTCACGACTTTTATTGAGCTCTCTTAGGTTCACCTTGTTTTTGGATATCTCAGCCATTTCAAACCGATTTTTTTCATCAAATAAATGTTTGATTCCCCTTGGAATTGCATGCCCTTTGACATCTCATAGAGTGGTTTCTGAGTATCTTGCAAAACGTTAAAAACTAAATCCTCACTTCAACCAGAACTGATACAGTCCCTTTAAATGGTTGCGCTCCCGACAGTATTTCTGTATAGATTTTGAACCTGTCTGCTCGTTGCTCAACACATTTTTACTCAAGGAAAGTTCATCTTGGAGACAGAATTAATAATAAAGAAAATCATAATTTTACAACAGAAATGACATGATTATCATCATACATGTACTTCTGTTAATACGAACACCAATCTTTGGAATTTATGATTCGGACGGAGAGAAACTGAGAAAAGAAGAAAGAAAAATGACAACAATGAAGATCGGAAGTTTGAAGCATAGAAAAAAAAATCAGATTGGAATGGGATCGGAATGGATTGTCATGATAGGCATCTGAAACTGTGTTCTCAAGAAGGAGAATACACGCCAAAATTCCTTGGTGCAAACATCTATAATGTGGAGAGCAGCCGCCTATATCAATTACCATAATGATTAGTACCATCATTATATAATAGCAATTATATGATTATATCATATATTATCATTGTGATAACACTTGTCGGTACATAATGATTCACAAATATTAAGAGTAGTAAAACATCAATGGAAATATCAAGTTTTTTATATAAGTATTTTTTAAACCTCTACTGCATTATAGGGTCATTGAGGAGGGATTTCAGATCTGGGAGAAACGGTAGTTTGTGGAACTCCTGTACAGAAAATGGGATACAGTGTAACTGTAACTGTAAAGTTTCTCCCGAGATGGTCCACCGTATTTATGAGTAAACTCGGCCTATTAATGGGTAAACTGGGCCCCTTCTAATGGGGTCGAATGGGGTCAAGTTTACCCGTTAGGTCGAGTTTACCCACTAAGACGGTCAACATTTCATTGGGTCAAATGCTAAACTCGGGATATATCCCTTCGATAGTAAACTCGAGTGCATGGAAACCGAAGTTTCTTCTAGATATTGCTTCCATTTTGTCAATATTTCCCATTCCTCAACTCCAGCATCTTACTGGTTCAAAACACCACATTTCTCATTGATTATCTTGATACACAACATACATTCAATTCACTCCATATCTCTGGAAAATGTCTTTGTGCCTGACTATCGAATTCCATTTAACCTTGTTCATTTCTTGGTCATCAGGGTGTGCACAATTCTGCACCCAGGTATTTTAATCTCCAACTGACATTGGTAACTTAAAGCCCGGAAAATTAGTTTACTTGGTGTCTTGAAGTACTTAAATTGTGGAAAAGGAAAACGTAAATACATTGATGATAATGGTATCTGATGATAATGGTGTGCTGTCGTTTTGGACTCAACTTCCATAACACTATTAAGCAGGGATGGCTTACTTTACTGAATTTATTCAGATTTGACCTAAGACAGTATACTTTATGTCCCTTTGGGGAACAGTCACACTCAGTTCTATTCATGTTTTTTTTTTTTTTTTTATTCTAAAGCTTTTGGTATAAACATGAAGATTTTTTTTTCTTTTTTCCAAAACTAGGTCACTCTCATATTAGTAGGGAGAGCATTATCATTTAATACTAGTTCTTGATTTGTATAGAATTAGATGAATACCCATTAATTGCTATATGTTCATCATTTTGCTATTATTACCATGATTACTTATATCATTGATATCGTCATCAACACAGCATTCTAATCTACATTGTTATTATCGTCTTAATTACTATCAAATGTCCCAATACTAGATGTTCACGAGACAAAACTCGCAATCTAACACTCCTGATCAACGGAATTAATACTTAGGCCCTACTCACTGTACGCCCTGATGCATATTCCCATCAGTTTTACTGCCATTCTATTGCTTTTAAACAAATCAATAAAAAGCGAAATACTTCGGATGTAATATACATTATGATTAATGTATTCACATTTGAACCAAAGAAGAGGTCTTTCTTTCAAACACTTCACAAGTCACTGAAATAAATATATCATTTGATACATCGTAAACATGTGTTGAGTTCGTGATTGTGAAAAGCTTGTTTAGGTTGTTCTGATATTGTTTTTTGTTCCTTCTGTTGTAATGCTGTTTGTATGATAAGCATACATACACCAGCGAAAACACCTAGCCACACACATTTCATATAATTATTTTTATTTAATTCAAATAAACTGAAACAAATGTCGTCGAATCCAGGACGCCCTAAATTTATTTGAACAAAGCCCATATCGAGGGAATTTTACGACTTAACTATACTATGTGTCAATTTATCTAAAAGCTGCGTGTATTTAAAATCACTTCACTATCATTTTTGAACATTTTCTTCAATTAATAACATACTTGTTTGTGTTTACAGCAGTAATTAAGTGTGATGTCTGTCAGAACGTCATGTGGGGGAGGGATATCAGACAAACTGTGTGGTGCCGTTAGGGTTGCAATGAAATTCTGTTGCTTGTTTGTCTAACAAAGCATAGGAAGAATTATTGTCATTACTTTTGGGAGAGATAGAGAGCAGAGAGTAATTCAGAGAGAGAGAGAGAGAGAGAGAGAGAGGAGGGGTGAGAGTGTGTGTGTTTGTGTGTGTGGGAGATGTGGGTTTGTATTTTCTTTTCATCGTACATATACAAATAACATTTTTTTTTTTTTTGGCAATGTTTGTAAGATTTTAATCTTTCTTACCAGGCTAACTTACACCTGGACTTAAATATAGTCTTTAACCATTTTTGAACACTAAACTGTTCCACGAATTCTCTGAGTTTTCTACCCTTTTGGAAAGACAACCAGGTAGGCCTGAATGCTTGTGAGCTTACCCGGCTTACGATCTATGCCAAACTGGCCAAGGGTTGTTCTCTGTGCAACCTGATTGCGAGCTGGCGCCGCCACCTGTGAACTTTGCGATGGCGGGCTGCTGCGATCTCGTGCGAATTTGGGTCGCCCATTGTGCGACTTCATCGCAGCTTGCACCAGCTCACAGGCTCAGGTCGCACAGTAGGCATTAGACTCTCCAAATTTGACTGATAATGTGCCCTGGACTTTGCCCTAGCTCTTAGACGAAGCCCTGTCATTGTATGGACGAGTGAAGCGAACAAAAGGGAATAATTATTGATGAGCATGATGACGCACTTGACTGATCTACCCTTCGCTCGCTCCCATTCAGCGAGAGGGTATTGTTGCTTTCCCGCTGCAACATAAAGCTTGAATGTGTGTCATGTTCCAGCAGTGGAGCGCATTTTGTATAAATTATGTACGTGTAAAGTCAATTACATGCAGGAAGCCATGCACATACAAAATTGTATAATCTTTTCCTGCATCGCCAATGGAACAATCCATACCGATCTACTTGGTCTAATATATTAACAACATGTTTTGACACACAAAAAAAGGAGAATAATATACACATTAGGCCTATGAAAGGGAATATATTGATAATTATTTTCCTAATAGCTTTATCTTATGAATATCGAAAGTATATTTTTTTTTTGAATAGGACCCCGATAAAAATGGGAAAAGGTAGACGCTGTACATGTCTTACAACAGACCCTTTGTACGGTTTATTTATTTTTTCTCTCTCTCCCTCTCTCATGCGCGGAGAGGGCGACCAAATCCATGTTTCAATAAGCAGTTTTGCAAGGGGTAAGAGGTGATAGGCTTAATCGGTAGTGCGTCTGCCTTCAAATCGAAGTGTACAGGATTCGATTCCCGAGTGTCACTGAGTGATGCTATGTGAAAACGTATAAACCATCAAACACCCTCTCCTATAAAAGAGGCAAAACACTCTGTGCATGAATAGGATATTAAATGGAGGTCACGGGTGGGAGCTATCCACGACAATTGTTTTACGAATTATTGTTAACGACTTTGATTGCAACTGTTAAAAACATAAAATTCTCCAGAATTCGCGATACACTCGAAAACATTCACAGCTCAGTGAGATAGCCCTTTTAGTGTTTTGTTGTTTTTGTTTCCGTATGGACTGGTTTTTCTAGAAAATCTGGAATGCGCATGCGGTGCAGGAGACCACCTGAGTGCGGGGTGGGGGGGGGGGGTGGGAGGTATGCAGAATCTTTCGGCTCGCTGTCAGAAAGCCGTATAGCTTGCTATACCACTTGGGCGCAGAGCCTGCAGTGCTGCACTGTTTACAATCTCTTTTCAAAGATATACACTGCATGAAAGTTGTATGAAATTGCTCACACTAAAATATTACGTTATTTTGACACCGATGAAAGTTACGATACAATTCCTCATTGTTAGATAATGTTGTGAAGTAAGATGCTTCCCGGGATGAAATAAAACTGTATACTATGTCTTATATAATGACGGCATGTCTGTGCATGTAGAGGATAACACAAGAAACAATACAACTGTAAATAAAATCAAATCAAATCAAATCAAATCAAATCAAAGACAACGGGGAACGTCAGTTTAACGAACTCGTGCTTTTAATCAGGCTAAAATAACTAAAAATACAGACCCATGCAAAAGAAACAAAAAGAAAGAGAACCAGTAATCAACACACAAACCCATAACCAGGCAAGGCAATTCTGTGTACACAATGCATACTTGATATACAGTAACAATAACAACAATTAGGTCTACACGCCATCATGATATCACTGAATGAATCTCTTCATCATGTCCACCCAAATTCAGAGCTGAACCTATATAGAAAAGTAAATTGGCAATGACTTATATTACTTATTCTTAAAGAAGTTACTTTGGGGGAGGGAGGATTCCTTGAATCAATCATATTGAACAATGTATATACAGTCTCCCCTCTTACATGTCTTAATGACGAAAAGAACAGATTTCCTATTCTACTTTTTGAGAATTAATACACTCTTTTAACGATTTGTAACGCTCAGTTAGCATTTCTATTACTGCACTCTTTATCACATCTATTGCTAAAAAGCAAATGGACTCAGCAATGATAAATATGCAAAACAAAATTATCCGTTACCATCCATAAGTGATATGCGCATAATCAAAATGTAACACAATGCATGACATGTGAACGTGCATCACAAAACTAACAGAAAGAAGCACAACTCGATTTTACACGAGGGCCCAAAATATATGGAATGAGTCAATAATATAGTCATAATTCAGTTCCTTGCATTTTCTTTTAAGAAGAACATTTCTATACATTATTCAAAATTTGGGATCATAATAGTGCACACAAAATTTTGAGTTTTCTTCTTTTTTTCAGCTCTGTAGAATATCTACATTTGATTAGGAATGCCTTACAAACCAATTTTCTTTTATCACACCAAAAAATATCACTATGTGCTTTTAACTGTACGAAATGTCAATAAGATGCTCCTTTTGCTTTGGAAGTTAAATCATTAACACTTTGTGCGTGCTAATTCGAGTATGCAAATTTTCAGCAAAATGTCACAATCCCTTATTTCATTGTGTTGGTATGGAGTTTTCCATATTCCTTTTTCCTATTCTTTGCACAGACAACAGCGTGGGGAGTTCAAGGTCTTTATTATATCTTAATCTTCAAGCCTCTTTTCTCAGTAAACACTTGTCAAGAGCGTGTTTATTGTTTCCTTTGTACAGATGGATTAGGAAAGTTTATACTGATTTTCACATAATTTTGCAGTCTGCTCTTTCAGAATCGGCAGTTGACTACTGTTCACCGCTCGCGACTTTTGGTCATCTGTGATGCAAGATCAAATATTATACAACAACTTTATGTAAATTCAATTCATATACATTATTTTGTGTATATTCATCGATAGGTTCCCTTCACCAATGTATGATACCCTTAACAATTATGGAAACCCATAAGTTTCCACGCAGATGCTAAAAAGCTAGAAAACAAATGTACCTCCCGTTTATACTTTCACGGGTCAATGGTACAGCATAACTTATCAAAACTCAAAGGCAGCAAAAAGAAACAAAATGATAATAATGACATCCAATTTTCCAGTCTTATCAGACTGAGACATTATAAGTAATTTGATTAGTAAACCACACAACAATTTAAAGACAATTTTCATAGTATCACATCATGTAGTACATAAATCGACATCTCCATGTATAGATTTGTGAAATTTATTGTGGTTCTTGAGCAGAGAAACAATACTTTGAAAAATCTTGAACAAATTACACTAAACAAGGATTATTACATAGGAGGCTCACATATTTCAGAAATGTAGCAGTGTAATTACAATGTACAATACCGCTTGCTTGCGAGTTCACCTGTGCATAATCTATGCATGCCTTCTTCTTTTGTTCTGCTTCCTTGAGCCCCAACTCATGCATTCTAATGGTAACTCTGCCATGTCATCATCCCTGTTCATTGCAATTTGCTATAAATTTCGAAAATATCCTTGTTCTTCGTCCCAATTATCGCAAATTCTGAAATTCTGTCCTCAGTATAACTAATTTATGGTTGTTCAAATATAAAAAAAATAATCTGAAATCATCTGGAGGTCTCCTTTAAAGCCAAAACTACTCTATTTCTTGCGTTTTCTATGTAATGTACAATTCGTTATTCAGTGTGTATAATAATAAAAGAATACACACGGAATTATCGTGATATGAACTGCCAACATCATATTCCGCTCTTGTGCTATTGCCGATGAGCGCTATCCCATTCCATAGACGTAGTATACTAAAGAAATTCATGAGAAAGAGTTGACAGATACCACAGTGTAGCCATTCACATTCCAAATATCATTTTTCTTGTTTTGTTACTGCATATTGTCCATAATAGTATGTATGTCACAATTAATGTATACCAGATAATTTAAATTCCAGATCCCTCGTGTGGGAAGGAGGGATGAAGCCTTTCCTCGTGTGGGAGAGAAATACCCCCCCCCCCCTGCACACACAAAGCACACACATACACACACCTTCCCTTTACTCGTTACACCTCAAAAGACTTATTACAATTTTTCATTTTTTTTTATTTTCCAAATAGTCCACCAAAAGTGTGCACCACTCCGTTGAATTCTAATTATCCATGTGCGAAAGCACCTTGGAGTAAAGCTGGAGTAAAAAGAAAGGGGGGGGGGGTGTCTTACCAAATTCTGATATCCTCAAAAATAACAACTTCCGTTGAACCATTGAAAAACGGCAAGTGTGGTTGTTGCCTCGTAATTGTTTTGTTTCGTTTTGTTCTACTTTGTTCTTTATTCATCTTCGCCTTAAAAAAAAAAGATTCTCTTTAATAAAAAAATTATGATATTAACAAAAAGTGGACGGACTCAGGCTTGTCCAATTTAATTATTTAAGAAAATGGGACCTACATCGCCATAAATGCAAGTGCACAGACTACCGTGGTGCTTTTGAGAATCAAGCTCATCTGTTCCCAATAGTTGACGGAAAGACGCGAGTGCCAATACTGCCTGTTACAGTCGACGGCGACGATATAGAAAAGGAGCACCACCGCCAACAGAAGACTGACTCTCTGCGTCTGGCACTCTGACAACAGGAGGAATCCGCCTAGGAGGAGGAACACGTACAGGGTGGCCAAGGCAACCTCGTCGGGTAAGCTGTTGGGTAAGATGTTGATGAAGGCGCTCCGCTCACCATCCACGCTGTAGAGCTGCACGGCGTTGATGATACAGAAGACTGAGATTAGGCTCTTGCCGTATTTGTAGAGCAGGTCGAGTTCGACTCGCCATACCAAGTTCCACACCCATGACACCAAATGAAAAAGGCAGGTTAGCCTATCAGAGAGTGGACGTACAATTCACAAGAATAAAGTCAACGTCAACATAACACTTTAGTATCAACATGTAGTCATTGAGTATCAGTTCATATTATTTATCAAGCCATCACATTTTTTTTTATATGAAAAAAGGGGTCTTCAAATTGCAATTCAGAAACTGTATGACCCGAAATGTTTTGGTGATGAGTCATCATTAACATTTTCTTTTGTCATTTTTTCATCCACTTACCGCTATAAAAACCCTTACATCAACGAAAAAATATATATATATCAGAGAAGGGGATTACATGGTCCCCTAGGAATTAAAACCTTGCAGGTAAGACGCACGCGGTAGCGGTAGCACCTCGCAGGCAACTGTCAGCCCTCAACTATCCCGCAACTAGAACATGAGTGGAACGTAACACACGTCCAGCAAGAAAGACGCACGCGAAACTCCCCGAAATCCTTGTTCGCCACAGTCTCTTCCCACTTCCCTGTTCACCCTGCGTGTTGGAAAATCCACATTCACGTCCATAATAGATCTACGTTGTACGTGCAAAGTCTATGCTGATGCAATGATTTCCTGCGTATGTAAACGTACATATACACGTAACAGTTGACTCTAGTCATGGTTACACACATCTGGCCTGGACGCAAAAAAAAAAAAAAAAAAAAAAAAAAAAAGATCGTTGTGTTTTGGAGAAGGGTAGAAATTTGTGGCATTTAATTCGTCTTCCTTATTGTGTGTCTAAAACTGAGCAGTCATGACTACCTCTTTTGATATTTAATAGGGCCTATTTGATTCGAACCACATAAGCGCCACCCACCACTTTTTTTTTTCGTTTGATTTGATTTGTCTAGTTTTGTTTTGTTTTGTTTTGTTCTGTTCTGTTTTTTGCGCAAGAATCCACGGACTATTAGGTGGTTCGAAAACGAACCACCTAATAGTCGTGAACACCTAACAGAAGTGCTGGCATCGAAAACGATTTGATCAGTATCGCTTGCATTTGTGACCCTGTATCACAAAACCAACAAAAAGTCGCCGGACATGAATTTTTAGTTACGGGCAGTTTCTGAAAGAGCAGACTCTAAGCTTTAACATGATGTATACCTCAATTCAAAAGGACTCCAATAACCTATCTAAATACTGGAAAGAAAGTACACACTCTGGAAAAGTGTGAACTGAGAGAAGAGGCTTTGAAGTACAGTGTCTATTCAAGTCCTTAATCTTTACCAAACCGTGCTGGCTGTGCAATGAAAGGGACAGAACCCTTGATGTAAACCACTAGAGCAACAATAATGAATTGACTATTCAATTCAATTCAATTCAAAGTTTATTTCATTTTTCGACAAAACATATAAGTTACACTTCTTTTGACAACAGAGAATAAGGTAAACATAACATTATGTATCGAAAAGAATATAAAACAATTGAGG
This sequence comes from Diadema setosum, assembly GCF_964275005.1. Taxonomy (NCBI): domain Eukaryota; kingdom Metazoa; phylum Echinodermata; class Echinoidea; order Diadematoida; family Diadematidae; genus Diadema; species Diadema setosum. Next base: position 42,571,431 of record NC_092687.1, on the reverse strand, counting down.
AGGACCACATAGTAATTATACATTATAGTACAAAAAAAAAAAACAGAAGTGATCGAAATATAGTACATGTATAACTTTGCTTAAAGTGCGAAAAATGGAGAGACCCACTAAAAAGACAGAGCTTGTAGAATGTGGGCCCCTCTGGAATAATAACGTCAATGGAAAAATTAATTAAAGCATTATAAATACTATAGGAGAGGGGAAAAAAGAGGAAGAAGTCTGGAAGCCCAGTGAGAACTAGAATCACAGATAAATACACTTACTATTACAGACGTGAACAACATAGGACAAGACTAGGCAACAAAACAACTGCTGGAGAAAAGGCTGTACGGGACAAAACGGGATGGACAAGACTAACAGACGCGAAAAAACATGAAACAAGACTAGACAGCAAAACAACTACTGAAGAAAAGGCTGTACGGGACAAAACGGAATGGAAACGATGAACAAATAGAAGACAAAATAGCAAACGAAAATGCACAAGAGAGACAGCGATCTTCGACAGAAGTGTATCAAGGGACACAGAAAATGGATGTGGAGGGGAAAAAAGTGATTGTAGCGTCTGAAAGGAGAAAAGCAAGGAATTGAAGGGACGTGAGAACAGGAATAAGACAGACATTCATCATTATTGTTCATGTCTTTGACTCTTTTGGCGAAAGCGTGGATAGCAGCAGACATCCAAAAGATTACAATTTATTCTTCAAAGAGGAAAGAGTAAGTCTGTATGTGAGAGAGAAGGCCAAATGGCTAGTTGAGTCCTGGAAAGTCATACGACTGCAATAGAAAGGACTTCAGTCTCCTCTTGAAAGAATGTATGGATGGGGCGTTTTTTATATCATGATTCAGAGAATTCCAATAATTTGGGCCGATATAAATAAGTGTATTTTTAGCAAGAATCGTGCGTAAGAGGGGTAAGTGAAATTCATTGGAACGCCTAGTGGGGTATTCATGAAATGATTGGTTTTTTAGGAACATGGAATTAAAAATAGACGGCAGCAAATTGTTACAATACTTATACATAAATTGGCCTAAGTTATACAAAAACAAATCTTTAATTTTTAAGAGCTTATTGGAGGTAAACAACGTGTTTGTATGAGAACGTACAGGGGAATGGCAGATAATGCGGAGGGCTTTCTTTTGCAAGAGGGACACTCTTTCAAATAAATTCTGATGCGTGTTGCCCCATACTAAAACTCCATAATTCAAATGAGGCAATATTAACGACGAATATAACATAAGTAATGTTTTTTGAGGAATATGAAATTTCAATCTATTAATAACACCTGTATTACGCGATATTATATTACAAATATTATCAACATGTGATTTCCAGGAAAGTTTATCATCTACAATGACCCCCAAGAATTTAATATTTGATACTCTTTGTAGATGAGAATCATCTAAAACTATATTAGTGTTTAAACTATCAACAGTATTGCTGAAAATCATATATTTCGTTTTTTGAGCATTAAGTGATAACTTATTAGCTCTAACCCAATGTGTCACTTTATTCAATTCAATGTTAATTTTGTGAACAAGAAAATCAATATCATTATGGGCAAAAAATACGTTAGTATCATCTGCAAAATGAATAAAAGAGAGATCATCAGATACACGACAAAAATCATTGATATAAATAATGAACAATAACGGCCCTAAAAGACTTCCCTGTGGGACGCCACATTTGACTTCTCTGATATCTGAATCATTGTTTTTAATTGTTACAAATTGTTTTCTATCGAACAAATAACTCTTGAACCACTCCAAGGCCTTCCCACGTACTCCATAATGCGATAATTTATAAAGTAAAATGTCATGATTGATGGTGTCGAAGGCCTTGGAGAAGTCCAAGAAAATACTAACTAAATGAGAGTGATTATCGATGGCATGAACTACTCTATTAACGAAATATAAAAGAGCATGCGAAGTACTATGTTTCTCACGAAAACCAAACTGATAGTTCGTAAAAACTTCATGTACCTTCAAAAAATTGCTCATTCTCTTATAAATAAGTTTTTCTAAAACCTTAGAAAGTGAAGACAATAATGAAATTGGGCGGTAATTACTGACTTCAAGTTTATCACCTTTCTTAAATATTGGTATTACTTTAGCCAATTTCATTTTATCCGGAAACACACCGTTGAGGATTGACAAATTGAATATATGAACAAGTGGATCAGCAATCGAGGAAATAACACCCTTAAGTATGAAATTATCTATCTCATCATAACCAGAACTTCGTTTGTTCTCAAAACAGGAAACTATATCAATAATTTCAAATCTATTAGTTGGTGTCAAAAATATGGAATCAGAGTTGCGCTGACCTAAAAATTCAGTAAAATGAGTTTCTGTTGCAGGAATAGTTTGAGCATAATTTTCACCTATTTTTGAAAAATAGGAATTGAAAATATTTGCAATATGATGAGAATCATTAATCACTTCATCATTCACTTTAATTTTATCAATGTCAGAGTGTTTACTCGGAACATTCATGGCCTGTTTCAGAATTTTCCAAGTATTTTTCATATCAAACCTATATCTCGAGAATTGCTTGAAGTAATATCTTTTCTTTTCAGAACGTAAAATCATTGTCAGAGTATTTTTGTATGATGTATATCTATTTTTCGATCGCTCAGTTTTTTCCAACTTATACTTATAATACAAACGATTTTTCCTATTAATTGAACGAAGGATTGATTTTGAGATCCAAGGTAATCTGGATGTTTTTTATAGTCTGTTCTATTTTTTTGTTTTGGAATTACATCAGCTAAATGATGATTAAATATTTCCATGAAATTATGAAAACATATATTGATATCATCGCTGCCAAACACTCCTGACCAGTCAGCATTCTCGAGAGCCACATCAAAACTAGCTAGCTTTTCGGGTGAAACTCTACGACTAAACAAAGGAAGTGACAGAGGTTTAATATAAGATGATGTTTTAAGAGTAAAATAAGTCATTATTGGAAAATGATCAGTCATGTCTGAAAGAATTATGAAAGAATCGGGGAGGGGTAAAACATTACAAAAAAAGTTGTCAATGAGGGTGGCAGAACGATCTGTAGTACGTGTGGGTTTGGAGATAAGCGGGAGAAAGGATGAGGATAGAAGTGTGTGTATAAAATCACTAGAGATATTGTCATGCTCAGACTTCAGCAAATCAATATTAAAATCGCCGAGCAAAAAGCAATCCTTATTTCGGAAAACATGTGAATTTACCAAATCTGAGTAATACGTTAAAAAATCATTGGCGTTTGAGTTAGGAGGTCTGTATACAATGCCTACCATAAGATTTCTACATCCTGGGATGAGAATTTCTATGAACAAAGATTCAACAACATTGTCCATTCTAGAAATACCTTCATGGACAATAGTTTCAAAGCAACATGATATATACAATGCCACACCCCCACCATTCTTATCAGGCCTATTATTAACAAATAAATCGTAACCATCGATTGCAAAAGAATTTCCTGCATTGGAAGTCAACCATGTCTCACTTAATCCGATAACCGATAACGACTGACTTTCATCCGATTCTAATAAAAACTTTAAATCATCAAAATGTTTATTCAAACTCCTTATATTTAAGTGTAATAAAGAAAACGTGTCCTCAGAGAAGTTGTGAATGATATCTTTGTATTGATTCACTGTGATATAATTGCACAACATATTTTGAGTGGGATCATTACTAAAATCATGAGGCAATTCACTAGCTGCTGTATTCAGGCTTTCGGTGACAAAATCATCATAAAGGGTGGGTCGTGTGTTGGTTAGCCAGCTAGCAGGGTCAGAGTCTAAACTGGTGTTCCTAAACAATTCAAATAAATCATCATTCGATACCGAATTAAAAGGAGCATTAAGAAAATTAGCCATGGTTAAAGATGCAAGACGAGATTACAAAAGTCTGCGATATCAGCAAGACTAGGATATCGTAGATAAGTAGATGGTACAAGAAAATGACCAGTCGCCAGAAAGAGGCAAAACACTGGAGTAATCTATAAGCATAAACGACGTCAAAATCACGAAAAGCAGAAGATCGCTGCGGAGAAGAAGAAAGTGAGACGAGAAAAAGTAGAATGAGGTAAGTGAGAATGTACAGAGGCATTAACAGAGAGTGACATAGAACACACACAACACAATAACAAGAACAAATCAAGTGTCTCTGTGGGCTTCCGGGGCAAAAATACACAGAAGCAAATGGCGGAAGCAAATGGCAGAAGAGTAACATAATACATAATCATGGCGTTTACTCTAATGACGAGTTTGTAGAAGATATCAAATTATATATACACCTTTTGGTATACTTTTGTTCGACAATATAGGAAGAAGAAAGTCAAAAGGAACGGAACCAGTGTAAAAAATAGTTCAGACAGAGTCTGTACCGCTGTTGTATGGACATCAAATAATGCATGGCTATTGAAGGAAACTCATTCAACCATTAATATACATGATCAGGGAGATGTGACTATTAACGAACAAAATGACAAGGTAGCGCTACAAGGGCGCCAAAATAACATCTGACTAATGATAAGTATGTCGACTTGGCGAGCTGTGCGGCCAATTCAGGCATGTCAGGCGAGTACAGTAGTCGGACAAAACAAGTACATTTAAATGTAAGCAGGTGCTCGTAATGCTATAGAGATATCATAACAGCATAGAATGTGGACAAACAACAGTTCAAATGCATGAGCATAGATTAGCATTACCAAGTTGAGATTGGATAATATGTCAGGTCGGTGAACCTATTCTGTGTTATAGGGTGGTTACTGCACAATGAATTATCATTGCAATGCCTTGTGGCAAGTCACAGTCATTTTCTTTTTTATGTTATTGTTGAACTTGGAAATAACTTATTCTGTGGAATAACTTGGAAATAACCTATTCTGTGTTATAGGGTGGTTACTGCACAATGAATTATCATTGCAATGCCTTGTGGCAAGTCACAGTCATTTTCTTTTTTATGTTATTGTTGAACTTGGAAATAAACTTTACACTCAAATAACATAATAGTTCACAGAACGCAAGAGTGTTGTCTACATTTTTTTTCTTCTTAATAAACTTAAAAGGATGCGATAAATTTACTTGAAAAAATAGGAAAAACAACAAAATTCTAATGGATTTAGCAGAGTCCTCGCCGCTCTGATGATAAATAATGGGTGATGCGTATTTTACATTTCCTATCATAGCAACACATGGCCGGTATCAGACCATGTGATGAAATCGCGCCACGAGTGGCTCCGAAATGAAAACAACAACAGATTATAATGAATAGTGCCAGATAGCTTAGACACATCTTCTAAGTGTTGTTGACCATCCACTAACAACGTGATAAATTGCATAATATAATTGCACTAAAAAAGGCGACAAAATAACAGCTGACTACTAAATACCGGTCGTCTCAGTGGACTGAGCAACCAATTCAGGCATTTAAGGTGAGTAGCCGGCATGGCCTGTTAGACCAGTATATGCGTTAATATGTGAGCAGGTGCTCGCAATGCGACAGAGAATCATAGCAGCATAAAAATGTGGGCAAACAGCAGTTCAAATGCATGAAGCGCAGATAAACAGTAAATGAAAAGATTGGATAATGTGCCAGGTCGGTGAACCTATAGCCTGTTAAATGGTTACTGCTCATGTAAACTCAAACAGATTTTCTAAGTGTTGTTAACCCTCCACAAACAATGTGATATATTGTATTAAAAAGGTGCCAAAAATAACAGCTGATTACTAAATACCGGTCGTCTGAACTGAGCCACTAATTCAGGCATGTCAGGCAAGTAGCCGGCCAAAACCAGTATACATTTACATGACGAAGCAGGTGCTCCTGATTCGAACAGAAGATCATAACAGCATAAAATGTAGACAATAGCATTTCAAGGTGCAAGAAGCATAAATAAAGAGTGAATGTTGAGATTGGATAGTATGATAGGTCGGTGAACCTATCCAGTAGGGTGGTTACTGCTAATGAACCATCAGTGGAATACCTTATATACAAATCATAATTTTTTTCTCCAAAAATTTAAACATAGAAATAAACTTTCAACACTGACAATGACAGTCATAGTGGTTCAGAGAACGCAAGAGTGTTGTCTTAAACATATCTTTTTACGGCATTAACGGCAGGCGGCACGTCGGCCAATACATGTACCATCTTTCCTTTAATAACTTTGATATTCAAAAAAAAGTTTTTTAATAATTTCAGCAGAGTCTTTGCAGCTCTGGCAAATTGATGATGAATAAAGCGTATAAAACGTTATCAACCATATAACAGTGCATGACCAGTTACAAACTACTTAGTATGTGACAATATTGCGCCACAAGCGGCTCCGAAGAGAAAACAACACAGACTAACTATCAACTCAGTAGGCAGAGCAGCCAATTTAAATTACAAAATCAGTTAGTACCATGTGTCTGGCACTTATATATACAGTGAAATCCAATATTTGGGCACGTGGTCATATCACAGAAAAGAAAGTTATAATACACAATTTTATATCCTTTTTAAATGACTTTAAAGAAAAATTAACAGAACCCGTGCCGCTATTGCATATAGCGGCGGATAACATCTTTAATTGCGCTTAAAGCATTTTCCAACGTTAATGTATTTGACCAGCCACGAATCGTGTGACAAAAGTAAGTGGTGTCAAAATGGCAACGACTATAGACCTTTGTATGTCAGCTAAGTGAGGTGAGCGGCCAATTCGTTAACAGGGTATTAGGAATACAACATGTGCAAACCAGTACATTTATATACGAGCATGCAGAGACAGAAAAGAAGAAGAAGAAAAAAAAAAAACATATCCGTATCGTAAAAACGTGAGCTTTTAAACGTCAGTTCGAAAGCATGAAGAAGAAGAGGAGAAAAAAAGCAAGCAATAAGAAGGGGGAACAACATTCCAGTAGTTTCATTAAAAAAAAAAAAAAAAAAAAAAAAAAAAAAAAAAAAAAAAAAAAAAAAAAAAAAAAAAAAACCTTTCCAATCATTAGTGTACATGCATATAGGCATAAAACAAGTTCATGAGACTAAATCTCGCTGCAAGTGGCGCCAAAATGATAATGATAGATTGTATGTCAACTCGGCGAGCTGAGCAGCCATCTTAGGTCACAGACTGCATAGGGGAGTTTATAGTCGGTCAAAACCGGTATGTGGGCAGGTGTATGCTCATTTGCGAAAGAAATATTTGTAACTTTATCAGAACGTGAACAAACAGCATGCTTAATGCACAGTTTAGCATATACGTCAAGACTGTAATATTGAATAATAGGTCAGGATGGCTGGTAGCCTGAGCCGAAAGCACTATTATTTGAAATATCCCGTTTGCAAATTAAAAAAAAAAAAAAAAAAAAAATATATATATATAAATAAATAAATAAAAAAAAATGTAGGTTACCTCAATTTCGGGTAGATATATATATATATTTTTTTTTTTTTTTTTTGGGGGGGGGGGGGGGGGGGGGGGGGGGAGGAGGAAGGGGGAGGAGATTCTTTATGTAATTATGAAGCACACAATAATTACAAAGAGTATGTGACCTGCATGTATTTATACATGTTTTGTCACAGTTCAGTGCAGTATGAACGTTACAATTTGCCACACATGAGAAAAAGAAACAAATATGGCAGTGCCACCTAAAAAATGAAAGTTTGTTGACTGAAGTGAAAGCGTATGCGGATATGCATAATATGCAAAACAAAGACGTAGATCACACCAGATCCCATTGGTATGATGCTACTACAATGACCACACTCAGCATTGAAAAAATAAGGAAAGGCTCGTAGCTATTAGCGGAGTGATGTGGTCCATACGAACATAATATTGATGGTGTTGACAGAAAAGTATTTCTGCAAATAAAATCGGGAGAAAATCGAAGGGTTGTATAGGGATATGGACTGAGGAGTGAATTGATAGCAAATCATTGAGTGTAGGACTTTGCCATGTTTTAGGGCAATAACAACGCTGTAGAAATGTAGATTTATATGACCCCTGTAATAAGCTGCAGATTGAATGATCTGATAAAGGGAAAGTCGTTTAATATAACCGACTGATATGCGGCACTTTTTTTTTTTTTTTTTTTTTTTTTTTTTTTTTTTTTTTTTTTAGTTGGCCGGAGTATGAATCAGTAAAGTCTATGAGCAGAAAGGCAAAATGATACTCCGCTTCATGGAAATGTTTTTTTTTGTTTGTTTTGTTTTGTTGTTGTTTTCTTTTTTTTTGGCCATTCCATTCATGGAAATGTTTTTGTTTTTTTTTTCTTTTTTTTTTCTTTTTTTTTGGCCAATGTATACATCGATACAGTCAATGAGCAAAAATAGCAAAATGATACTCAGCTTTATATCAGATTACGCTGAAATTTGTCACATTCTGTCCACGATTTATGCCAACTTTCAAAGCAGTAGCGCTTTCCTTTCAAAAGTTATTGGAGTTGAAAGTGAAGACTGTGCCAAGGATTTCAACAACAAAAAAATGAAAAGGGTCCTCTAAGACATACCCGATCGTTCTACACTCTCCCCAAAATGGGTTGTAGAAAAACTGCTGAAAACACACTTTCCCATTCATATTATAATCCCAGACTAAAGAATAATGTAGAAAAAGGATAACTCTTTCAAAAAAATGGAAAAAAAAATGAAGATTAACCTAGTTGACCCATTTCACTTTATTTGAGTCCTCAGATAAAATCAAGGGGTGCGACTTTTTGTTCGTTTTGTGGTGCACGCCACATTGTAATCAGGCCGTCGGTGCTGAAACTCGATTTGAGGCTGTCTTGAACAATTTTCCATCAATGCAATGGATTTTTTTTTAATGCGTACTAGAGAAGTAGTTCAATCCACAAACCTTTCACCTGATTTTGAGTGTTATGTTGTTACCATACCAAATCCCATTTGTACAAATTTACATTGAGATCAGCAGAAAGAGCCTAATTTCGTTTGAATCAATTAAAATTTAGAGAAGTTGTTCTATCAGCAAGCCGTTCATCTTACTTTGAAGCAGAGGGCCTTGCCTGTACCATGGCATTGTTGTTTCCATTAATCATGGAAGATTGTCTCGCGGAGTGTTCTTTGAGCTCAAAACGCAAGTCATTTTCCACTGCTTGAAAACTGGAGTACTAAAGTCATGAAGCCGTATACCTGATTTTTTTTTTTTTTTTTTTTTTGGGGGGGGGGGGGGGCATAATGCCTTGTTGCCATGACAGCACACTTTTCAGTACTCTTCAAACATGTGTTTTAATATGGTCTGTGAAACACTGCTTATTATTATTATTATTATTTTTTATATAAAAGACTATTTCATATGGATTTATTGAAGTTCTTTACCTACGCTAGAATAGTTGGAAGTTTAGAGTGTTTTGAGTGCGTCTGGTGGATAACAATAATTATTTTGCAAGGTAGTAAAGCTTGATCAGTTCTATGAAAGGATCACACTTGCCCGATATAACGCAACAGTGCGGATAATGGAAGTGCTTCCATGCATTTCTTGAGAACATTTCCAGCAAACGTCACTGCAGACCAGAAGGCTTTATTGACACGCAGGCGGAGAGTCTCAAGGTAGCCCTTTTCATTGTCCTCCTTCTCCTCCGCGCATTTCGCCATGATCAGGATTCCACCAATGACTCCAACGTCATGGGAAGCTACCCTCACCTATACCAGGGACACAGCAGGACACGTACACTTCACTCAGTCAATGCCAACGTCAACAAAACACTTTAACATCAAAGTGAGCTGAGTTATGCTCCTGCAACATTCGCTAAGTTTCTTAGAATGTCAAGAAATAGTGTAATAATCATTAGAAAGAATGACTGTGACGTCTTATAAAGATATTCGTGTCAACGAGAAACACAAACAAAGTAAAAGCGGCACAGTAGTTACATATCCATTTAACAACGTCATTTTCAGTTTCTCTTCATGTAATCACAATCAAGTTTTCATTAAGTTGTATAACAATATGATTTAACAGAGAAAAAGAAAACAATTTGATAATCACTAGAAAATACTGAATAACATTCAGTTGTGACGGAGTAAAATTATTTTTTGAACACATTTGAAAATATATGATCCTGATGGAGTGAAAATGAGAGAATTAATATTAATACCTCCCCCCCCCATTTTCCGCTCAAGAGAAAGGATGACTCACTCAGATCACTACAGGAAATTTTGACTTTAATTCCCTAGTGTCTCTATTTTCGGTTATCAATTATTTTAGTGGATGGGAATATCTTTATTTTAATGAGTTAGGTTTTATGTTAATGCTTTACAAGCGTCTCTTTTTTTTCAGAATGGAATTCAACGGAGAAGAAGCTATCTGATGACAGTTTGGCTGGTTTTATAGAGAAAAGTAAGTCTCAGTAGCAGTAGTAGTCTTGCATATCTTCTTTTTATACCTCTAATTAGAACAGGATCTATGTTGCCAAATATGTTACAAAGCTTGTTCTTTTGCCAGAAAGAAACATACAAACTTCGTGAAAAAAAAAAAAATCCAACAATTTCACAATGTACGGGACGACGTAAGCTGGTGACTTTCACAGGACCTTCAACGCCATTGTGGTCCCAAGGTACAATTTGAACAGCTTCCTAATAGACTAGATTGTCTAATTATGACACCCCTATTCGTTGTCCGTCAAAATAGCGTCAATCTTTCGATCTCCTGTGTCTGATTTTATAGAATGCCCAATTTGTTGCAGTGGTATGGGCTCTATCAATCACATTCGAAAGCGCTACCTCTTAGCAGATACACTTGCATTTACTTGCCCCTCTGTTCATGTCGCAATTCACAATGGACATTTAACATCCCTACAACCGTTGACGTCACCACACAATCAAGTGTGGTAATAACATCTAAGGATGTATTTCGATGGAAGAAGAAAAATATGATGTACCAATAGTAGCAGTATAGTAGTTACAGTTAGTAGTAGTATAATAATAGTAATAGTAGTAGTAGTAGTAGTAGTAGTAGTAGTAGTAGTAGTAGTAGTAGTAGTAGTAGTGGTAGTAGTAGTGGTAGTAGTTAGTTGTAGTTGTAGGAGGAGGAGGAGGAGAAGAAGATGATGATAATGATGAAGAAGAAAACGAAATCACTGAAGAAAATCACCACTATTTACCACCATCCATGCTTTGGCTGAACTCTGCTGACTCTGAGTGACCGCTGTGTACGTGGCCATGAGGGCCACGAGAGCAGCTGTGACAGTGGCAAACACGGAACGCTTCGAGCTAAAAAATACCGTCATGATCCCGCAAGCGATGAGAGCAACAATATAAGTGCACATAATGTAGTCGTGGATCCACGAATACTCTTCACTCCTGTTTACAGCAATGAAAATGGTAAGCAATTACATAGAAATCTTTCAAATACCCATTCGTATGTTAATGAACACGTTATTTTTTCCATATAAGACACAGCAACAAAACCATGACAGTGATTTCTAGGAAACTTTGGGCTTTTAGTGGAAGTGGAGAAGTTGCCATGGCTAATATGGCATGTTGGTTGCAGGAGTGACGTACAGTACATAAGTACTAAAGTATATTACTTCTTCGAATATATATCGTTTCCACAGTACTCCTTTTTTTAGTTCAGTAGAGTGTGGGATAGTTTTCGTATGATGGAGTGTGTGCTTGATTTAGCGACTTTTAATGGTTCACATTGTATCCAACAAAAGCAACCAAGATGGCCAATGACAGTGCCTCGTTGCAATTTGTACTGAACAGCATTATGAGCTCGTGTATATGTTTTGGTATTGATAATTTAATAGAAGCTACAGTTCGGTAGACCTGCCTCATAGAGACAACTTTCTACACTGATATTTTAAGTTAGGCCTACTCTCTGGACTGGAAATGTAGAATCCTAATGAATAGAGCTACTTCATGCACTTACACGTCTGGAAGTCAATATGTTCGCTTAAACTTTCACTCCAGCTCTAACTTTATGTGAGACTCATGTCCTTATTACACCTCTCACAATACTCAAGTGTATTCACAATGTCAGAATACGACAGCAACCTTCACAATAATACACCGCAGCACGATAAACTACGCTCGGCACTAAACGTATCCCACACGATTAAAATCAGGAAGTTAACAATTAGACACGGAAACAATATAAAACTAACTTTTTTCTCAGGTAGCTGTAGTCCTTCCCACGTTCCCACCATGACGTCAAAAAAGTCAGGGCATACAGAAGTGAAAAACAGAGGATAGTTAGTGCTGATGCATTACTCGTATCAAGGCCTGCCATGTTGTTGAATGATGCGACTTTTATAGTTGCTAGGGTGATAAAAGGTGATTTGTATGGGAACGTTGCTGGCGCACTTTATAAACACGTACCACACCGATTCATAGAAAATGTGAGATATCTTCAGAGAACCCGAACAACGATGACTAAGTCGAACCAAACGGAATGAAGAAAAGGCAGCTCACAAAAAGAGAGAGGAAACTATTTCAGTTTGGCGAATATGAATTTATCTATAAAGGAAAGGAACTGTATTTTACCTGAGTTTTAAAAAGACTCACAAGAACATACACTGCACGAACTGTAACTTTCTGTCCGTCTCTCCCTCCCTCTCTCTCTCTCTCTCTCTCTCTTTCTCTCATGTGTGAAGTAGGGATATATTGAGGACAAAAAACACACACAATCCCCCCCAAAAAAAATAAATAAATAAAATAACAACCAAACCACGTTGATCGATGCAAAAAAGAAAAAAAAAAAAGCGAGTGTCCCGGAATTTTGAACCACAATATTAGTTAAGATTTGCGGCTGCCTGCATTACCCGTTCAGAGCGTAGAGCAGTGCTAGCGTCATCTTTTGTTATAAAATGGGCTTTAGAATCTCTGCGATCTGATTGGTCAATTGTCATGCATTGTTTTTTACTGACCCACACTGAGCCACGAGTCCGGTAAAATCCGAACTCATGGCTCAAGTCTTGTATAGTGTAGTAGGTGTACCGGACGCATGATGGGGAAAATGGTTGTATTTCATGAATTTACGTACCCGTTTTTGTAACAAAATGATGCACAGGCCATATCGTGAGTCAGTGAGAATTGAGTATCTGAATATAAGAACGACCCAAGTCCATGGAAGACCATTTCAAGTAAACTTAAAAAAACTTCATATCTTTTTTATTTGTCCAATAATATTCTATTCAACTGTGATGGGAAGGCAACATTGTATGTACAAATTAGAACATATATTATTATGACAATTAACATTTACATTGATTATGGAGAGGCCATTTTGTGTGATGGACTTGGGTCGTTCTTTGAATCATATACATGATAATAGAGATGAGAGAAGGATGAGAGAGGGCGCTATGATATGAATGTAAGACTGACCCAAGTCCTTCATTCTTACATTCATATAAGATTTATCTCATTTATTTCAGGCACTTCCGGGGGTTATTAGGATTTATCATTTATACACAAGATGAGTCCATGCATAAGCTACAATTTCCCATGTTAAACTGAATTTGGCCAAAAATTGGACTTAGGTCGTTCTTATATTCAGGTCTTCAAGTGGATGCTTTCGTTTAACTTTGGAACAGTCTAAAACCCACTCGCTGCGCTCGTTAAACGCATCCAATTCTCACCGATTCACTCTATCCTGTGCATGATTTGTATAATATTACACTGTAAGACGTCTGTTTCAATCAGTGGCAAGTATGGCCCTCCATCATGTCGACTTCCAGTTCAAAAAAAGCCCACGTTGACACGCTGAAAGTTTGTACCGTTCATTTGACATACTTTCCGAGAATGTTTTCTAATAAGAGTGTTGAAATACGGAACTATGCAAATATGTTCGTAAGTACACCTTTTCCCTCAATAATGGAAAAAAAAAATATGTGACTTGCATGATAAACATATATTTTAGTTAAAGTTAAGAGTAATGTGATACATATATGTATATATATATATATATATATATATATATATATATATATATATATATATATATATATATAATAGTTCGAGCGGTTGTCTGCAGGTTCATCCGTATTTATTGCTACTCGGAGTTTATGTGTGTATATATATATATATATATATATATATATACATATATATATATTGTAAAGGGGAGCAATGTTGCATTCATGAATTTTTAACATTGGAATCGAACGGCACCAGTTCAGTTCAGTTCAGTTCGATTTTATTTCTGCATCTTTTCAAGGAAATCAAATATTGAAAAAAAATGACAACACGAGTATGTGACAACAGAATAGGGAAAAAATATTACATTCATAGCGTCATAATCATAGTCTTTAAGGTATAAACATAGCAATAAGATCAAAGGAATCGAGGATACACTTGAAGGGTTTGTTTGCAAACACCCATTTTTGAAGATTTTGAAGTACAATATCTGTCATAAAGTACAAAATAATACCTTTTAAATGATATATTGGTCACTACATACAGGTATATTTTTGAAGTTATTGTCAAAAGAAGCAGAATTTTTCTTATTATTCTCTTTATTTTTCTTGACCTTTAATCGCAAATATCTCCATTTGGCAAATATGGACTTATCGGTTTTTGCAAACAAACTCTTCAATTGTTTCAGAATAAAGAGGAAGAAAAAACATGCAGGAGCCTGCCGTCTTTAAGCACATGCTTGAGAGTGATGGCTGCCTCAGAATCTCCAAAAAAAAAAAAAGGAAATAAGAAACATACAAATATATATACAAAATGGGCAATTTCCCATTGAAATGCTGTGTGCTAAATTTGTGGCGTCCGCAAGGGGACGCCAGTGGGATAAAGAGAAAAAAAAGCAACATGCGCGGAGTAGGGAATGTACTAGTCTTGATAGTTCGTATCATCGTGTTCTTACTGTAATGTGTGTATAATGATAATGCCTTAATGATAATATAATCCATGAAAATGCATATTTTTGTACTTATATAATGCTTCTTCCTCTTTTGCTTGTACATGTCTAATAAACAATAGAAAATACCTTCCATTTTTGTTCCAGTTTCAGAGCAAGAATCGATATACAGATTTTTTTTTTCCATCGCAGTAATTGTTTCCTTTAATTGGATGAGCCATGCAGTCCTCAAAGCGCAGATATTACAATATCATCTTCTCTCGGGCGTGTATTTTGGAATGGTCCTGAAAGATTAGGACGACTGCGCAACACTTTCAAAATGTTGCCAAAACCGCTTCCCTTTATGAAATAATGTCTATTTATTTTTTTTCTTTGTATCTTTTCTTTCTTTTTAAGGAAAGTAGGGTAAGAAGAGCACATTGGGTAAGACGGATCACACCCTGTAATTGCTTGATTACGTGCATTTGCGACTAATCAACTGTATGCGATGAGATGATTGGCCATGGTTAGGGTTAGGATTGGCCATGGTATGATTGGCCAAGGAGGGTTGCTAAAGTTTCACGAAGGAACCTTGAAGACTAAGAGAACCACTTGACACAACCAATAGGTTTCAACCAGCACTTGATGTAAGGATTACAATACAGCAAAGTGTATTAGACAGGGGGCCCAGAAGTTTTATTCAGCTGAAAAGGGTCACACTTTTTGGTGGTCTCATCACATTAGGATGTGGCCAAGGGTCAATAAAATGAATTGCTGGCAAGTCACATCCTGTACCGTAAGCCTAGGGGCCACAAAAAGGGGCTACAAAAAATGCATTTATTCAGCCGAAGGGGGTCACGGACAAAAGTTGGGGGATATTGTTCCTTTGGGTGTACTTATCATGAAAACAGCAATGCCAGCTATTTTATCCTGTACAGGGCCTCAGACAGTAGCCCCAAAGGCCCCCACCCATTATGCTGTTATTCAGCTGAAAGGGTCACGGCTAATTTCTTTTGCAATGGAAGTAGTATCCATCAGAGATATCCAAAACACCAATGCCAGCTATTTTATCCTGTACGGGGCCCCAGACAGTAGCCCCGCAGTGCCCCCCCCCCTTACACACACACACACACACACACACACACACACACACACACACACACATTGATTTTATTCAGCTGAAAAGGGTCACGGCTAATTTCTTTTGCACAGGAAGTAGTACCCATCAGAGATATCCAAAACACCAATGCCAGCTATTTTTATCCTGTACGGGGCCCCAGACAGTAGCCCCAAAGTGCCCCCCCCCCCCCCCCCCACACACACACATTGATTTTATTCAGCTGAAAAGGGTCCCGGCTAATTTCTTTTGCACAGGGAATAATACCCATCAGAGATATCCAAAACACCAAAGCCAGTTATTTTATTCTGTACGGGGCCCCAAAGTGTAGCCCCAAAGTGCCCCATCTATATACTGTTAATCAGCTGAAAATGGTCTTGACAAATTCTTTTGCCATGGAAATATTACTGCCTACTGAACAGAGATATCCCAAACCAAAGCAAATCATCTTATCCTGTACGGGGGCCCTGTATAGGATACAGTAGCCCAGAAATACCACCTCATACGATTTTTTTTTTAAAGAGCTGAAAAGAGTCATGACTAATTTCTTTTGCAATGGAATTAGTACACAACAGCGGAGATACTCAAAACAATAAGCCCAGTTATTTTATCCTGTAATAGGGCCTTAAGATTGTGGTCAAGATTCCCCCCCCCCCCCCCAACATGATACAAGCTTATCTATAGCTGAAAACAGATATGGCTAATTTCTTTTGAGATGGAAGTAGGCCCTGTATAGGCCTATAGTACACACCAGATGTTATACACAAAACACCAACGCATTTGTGTGTGTGTGTGTGTGTGTGTGTGTGTGTGTGTGTGTGTGTGTGTGTGTGTGACCGTGCATCACAAAACCAAGAAAAAGTCGTACCCCTTGATTCTACGCGAGGACTCACAAAATGTGAAATGGGTCAACCAAGTAAATCTTGTGTTTTTTACATTTTCTGAAAGAGCTATCCTTCTTCCACATTATTCTTTACTTTGGGATCATAACATGAATGGGAAAATGTGTTTTCTGCAGTTTTTCTACAACGGTGGGGGGGGGGGGGAGAGAATCGAATAATCAGGTATGTCTTAGAGGCCCCTTTTCATTTCTTTAAATCCTTTGCACACTCTTCCCTTTCAAGTCGGATGACTTTTGAAAGGATAATTCTACTGCTTTGAACGTTGGCATTAATCATGGACAGGTGTTAATAGAACATGATCAATTTCAGCTTAATCTCATAATCCCTTCACTGTTATTGCTCCGTTTGTTTACATCCTGTGTTTTGTCCCTTTCATTGCACAGCCAGCACGACTAGGTACATATTAAGCGCTCGAATAGACCCTATACTTCAGAACCTCCTATCTCAGTTCACACTTTTCCAGAGTGTGAGCTTTCTTTCCAGTATTTAGATAGGTATAGGAGAGTCCATTTGAATTGGGTTATACATCATTTTAAAAAGCTTAGAGTCCGCTATTTAAGAATAATTTAACTTGAAATCCATGTCTGGCGACTTTTTGTTGGTTTTGTGATGCAGGTTCACTTACAAGCATGCATGATACACTCGCCCTCATGTACATATACGTATTTGATATAATAATATGCATGCCTATATGAATGTATGAGTATCTGTGCAAGTCAGTCCCAGGCTGTGCACACATTTATCCCACTAGGCTATGTATCTGATCATATAATGTACATTTGATAGAGGAAATTCAGTCTAATTGCACACGTCAAGGAATCTGAGGACGACAAAAGTCAACAGAAACCAGTAATATGACGAGCAGTGAAAACAAAATCAGTGTTACATGAGATGGTACAGCGATTAAACAGGATATCGATAGACATGGAGAGCTAGTGTAAGATTGTAGATACTACAAGATCTAGTCCTGGCAGGCGTTGTTTAATTTTCCAAGATGAGATAACTTGCCAATTTTCATAATCGAGGCATTGCACTCCTTGCAATGATACTACACAAATGTTACAGGTATTCGTTCTTTAATCTTCTCCATATATTTTCTGTCAATTAATTAATTATGTTGTTAATAGATAATTTACAGAAAACCTTCTAATACTGAGAGTTGGACACACCTGTCTGAGTACGTCTAGCAATTTGCGGCACAATCGATTAAATTGCAAAGGATTTGATCCATTTCAAATTATCTAGAAGCTAATCATATGTTCTCTTAGTTTCAAATTTTTCTCTTTTTTTTCAGATCAAGTGCATTTCGAAGTGACCCTTTAATGTGCCTGATAACCGTAATGATCGCAGAGATGTGAGCATGTTCTTCTGAAAATCCCTTAAAACTTGGGTCAAATGCATAAATAGTATATACAAAAGTAAATGAATGTTTTATTTCATGTTCAATCATCCGTACATACTTACATCAGCGCAACTATTTGATTTGTTATACACGCTTTTCAATCCTCAGTACCATTCAGTTGCTTGTTAAGAAACGTTTTGTAGTTAAAATACCACAATTGAAAATTGCTTTTTTTTTGTTGTTTCTGTATACTACAGACGACAGCATAGATTTTGCCAAAATCGATAATTTATCGATATATTTCAAGTGCACTTTATGATGTCTGAATGTATATTGTCGACATAATAATTATGATCTGAGTTGTATACAAGGATTTGAAGTCTGAGACTAAAAGCCCTCACTCTCCAGTGTAAGATGAAGAGATAATAAAATGAATATTCATGTGAAATAGAATATAAAAAAAATGTAAAAAAAAATTGTGTCAGCATGTGAAGCAGGAAACTGAATGACTCATAAAGTCACGCGGATGAATCTTGTGGATTTCATCATGTAAGATGTCTCTTTCATATGCACGTACCTTCCCGTGACTCAATAAAGAACAGACATTTTAATTGCGTGGTACCGAACTACATATGCGAGGTTCGTGGTAAGCCAGGGAAAGAAGGTTATGTCTGGAGATTGGCGAATCTTACAACATTTCACGGTTTCAGCTTCACCCCATTTTTTAGAGAGATACTCAAGAGTGTATGTGAGGAAATATATGAACCGATGTAGACTTTCTTTTTTTCCAACTTATTATTATGCACATAGAACATAAAATAACTCCACGAAATAACATGGAAATCGGGCATAACCACTGCTTTTGTATGTTTTTGCTTCGCTTTATGATGTTATTGATTATTTGGTGAATGGCTTGATTGACTAATTAGCTACTTGATTTTTTTCCCTTTCTATCAACCAGGATTCTTACATCATACAGGCATCTACTCAAAATGACTGACATCAGATTATTGGTCCAGGTTGGGCTTCTTCTCATTAATGTTCACCTCGGTGGTAAGGACCAGAAGTATTGTTTAAGACACCGTTTATTTCTTCTCTTTCATTATAGAACACTCTTTGTCGTTTTGGTGCGTGTTTCTGCGTACAACCACAAAGCTTGAAACAACAGAGTGGGAAGGTTTTGTTCCAAAGTGATAATTGTATAACGATTAGCCAAAATTTGAGAGCAGACATGCAGATATTAAAACTCATTGATACATCTTGATGTTTCATTGGGTGTGGACAATCAGATCAATCATATCCTGTCAACTTTTTGTTAATTTCATCTCAATATCTTTATCTTATACAAAGAAACATTCAACATTAATGATGTTGTTCATTGTTTGCATTGGAAAAAAAAAAGTTATTTTGAATAATGGATGCATGTCGGTAGGCATGTTTGATTTTACTGGGATCTATCATCCGATCTCCCTACATTTCTGTTGCAGCTGGAATAACGCTGAACCTCGAGGTACCATCGCCTCTCCGGGCAGGCCGTGAAGACACCGCGGTGTGTACAGGAAATGACGTCCCCGGCTGGGGAGCGCCGACCTGGCACTTGAATAGCGTTGAAATCACTGCAGGGTTCACCACAGCTAGCAGTGCCATCGTCCAAGATATAGTACAACCATCGCGTTATTAGATAGGATGATGATTTTACAGGAAATTGTATTCCAATCTATCACTTTAAGGACTTTCAAACAAACATGCAAACCAACCCAGTTGTGCAATTTATATCTGTAAAAATGTAGGAGCAGGTTAAAAAACAAAACTTTTCTGGTGCAAATTTGGTGCAATTTTCTGCTCTCCGAGATATCGAGATCCTCGTGTCGGCATGGTGCCAAGGCTAAGTGAATTTTGAATGTTTGCAAACTTTTCATTAAATTGTGTCATTTCAGATCATGAAAATGATGTAGACAAACATAAAAAAATACGTACTGATACATTATATCAATGCAATGTACATACGTGATACGTAAAGATATATTTATTGCCCATATTTTATGTAATATGTTTATTCATATTTGTCATTTTACAATTCATAAGCTCATAAATGCACAAAATAATAACGACGTGTCCTCACAAAGTTCCCCTGCTATTATTCACCATTAGTCTACATTTATCAATTTATCTACAATAAAGATCACAAGAAAAAGTTAAGGCAATGGCTGCACAAATGGCTACTTGGAGAGTACGGCGTGTGCCTTTGTGTGTGTTTGGACATAACAGTGATTCGTGAGCATTTTGAGAAATACAGAAAAAATGACATTAAAATTTCATTTCTTTCACGTAGGCCTACTTACATCTATCTGTGACATCAATTTGTTCTGATATGAATAGAAACTGAAATGTTGCAAGGGAAAATGACAGAACATAAAACAGAGACAGAAAACGCTTCAGAAATCAAACCTGGAAGCCCAGACGGAAGTAACCTTTCACCGAGTTAGACACCCTCGATGGATTTCCGCACATTTATTCCACAAACGGCTCGTTTATTCCACTTAACATGATGTCTGAAGAGGAACAGATACTTCCTCTACCAGTAGACAAATACCGAATTCGAAGATTTGAAGAATTTCAAGAAATATTGGGTGCAAGATTCGTCTTTCATATATCAGACCTGAGAAGAATGAAAAGGAAGAAACTTTACAGACTCTCATTGGACAATCTAAGGAGTAGTTATAGGAGAGACACGAACATAAGAAAAAAATATACCTAATAACCCCTACTACAAGAAAATGTAAGAGGATGAACTTTGAAATTCTACTATGACCTCATAACACTGATATTGCTTCCACATTAGAAATCATTTTTAAAATACATCAGAAAAAATCACCTCTCAGTTTACGCTCATAATGATAATGAAGTTATCCATACTCAGTGTGGAACTCAATGCTAGGTTGATCGGATATGAACTTTGACTGACATGAAGAGAGCAAAGCAAAACGGTCTGATTTTTAGTCTTCAGAAACACTGTCCCCGATGGGCTTATAAGAAATCTTGGTCTTAAAGAATCATTCTGCAAAATCTTGTAGCTCATTTTGCCATTCATAATTTCATAAACATGAAATCTGTTTCTTTTAAGGCATGAAGGTAAATATTTCCAAGTGAGGCATTAGGCAGGTTATGAGGCTTTCGTAACGGAACCTCTACGGTGTGTGTTTAGACTGATCGCAAAAAATTCAAAGAAACAGATACATGTCAATAAACCTATGCTGAGATCGCCTTGAATGTAGACTAGTTTAAGACGTGGCACCTTAACTCGTAAGACTGACCAAATGTTGAGCCAGATGGTCGTCATTGGTGTTGGGAGACATTCGTTTTCTGCCCATTTCTTATAAAGGTTACAATTAACGTTCTTGTACCAACCGAGAGTAGTGTTCGTGAGGTTACAAAAAGTTATCAGTGCAGGGTCTGAAGTTCTGGAAATTATCAAAGCAAAGAAGGAATCGATGGTATACTCCATCTGTAACATATGGGTAATCTATTACAAACGCCATGAAAGTTTAAATTGTCAACAAGAGCAAAACAATAAAGAACTTGCCACACAGACGGCAGAATGGAAAAGCATTGGAGGTTGAAAGCGGAAGTGAACTTTCACCTACATTAATGAGTGAGCACAAAAACACGCTTTTAAACATCCCATAAGGTTGAAATTTTCTTCATCTATAGTAGGTGTATGGTGTTTGATTACTTGTTTATCTTACCTGCCTTGAGATTAGTCCAAAAGGTGTTTAGTTGGGGGGACATGAGTCACTTTGTTATACTCCCAGATGGAACGTGCAAGGAGAGTGATGTGTGACATGACATAACGTCCGCTCTACGACTATAGTGTAGATGGGCCGCATTAGAATTAACTGTGCTAAATTAAACATTTGTGATGTCTTCCTTCTATAAAAATTACCCTGAATATGAAACTGATAATGTCCGATTGCAGAAACATTGAAAGTTCATAAGACAATTGTCATGAATGTATTGTCAATTCAGGTATATATCCTGCCACTTCAATCTATATGGCGTGTTTTATTTGTGACCTTTTGTGTCATGTTAGCACTGCAGACTTAACAAAAGAAAGACTTTACCAGTTGTAATTGTGATAATTATTTCGGAGATGGGCATTTCGACAAGTTTCGTGAACACTAGCTTATTTTCCCGGACAGCTTTGTATTTGTGACCGACGGAAGTGACAGCCGTTTTGACCACCAAGTTTATGGTAAATAATTTACAGTTACAGTTATTTCAGCAGTATTTGCTGCTTTTTAAGTGAAACAGTGGAAAGGATTAATCCTGACTCTTACCTTCAACTACACTCTCTATGAAATCGTCATTCAAGGTCCATAAAAAGATAATGATTTGTGGAATGGTTACGCAGCAATACTAACTGACAGAGTCAGACAACGTTCGACACTATAGCGGCTACACTAATCTGCTCCGGTGGAACAAATACGTGCGACGGCTATGCGGGTGAGTACATGCAGCTTGATATCTTGATAATGTTCCAAAACACACATCAAACATTCAGGGCGAAGTGGAACATACGTTGATGTACGTGCATCGGCGTCCATATCAGAAGATATTTAAGCAATTTCTCTTGTTGCAATACATGGAAATTATGTAATGGGAAACTCTGAATTCTCAACAGAAGATTCATATTCAAGTCCTGATGTTGAAAATATTTGAAAATCATGCATGATTTGGAATTCTCTACTTGCAAGAAAACATTTCCGTATTCCTATAAACCCCACCTTCTCCAACACAGTAATATTTCTCTCCGTGCCAAACCTTTTAATAGACACTTACAAACGAATATTACTTCATATTGAGAACAAAACGATCGCAGTGGCCTTCCCACACCTAGTAGTAAGTGGCAAGCACTTACTTGCCAATTGTTATGAATTCAAATTTTACGGTTCATTTTGCAAAATACTTTCATGACCTTTTTTTATTGAAAACCTTTCATTTTAACCATTAATATGATGAGACATTTAATTAGTTAATGGTAGGGCAGCACAATTTTTCCATTCTTTTCCCCATAATGTTTAACTGGTCCCCAAAACCAACAGGTCTACACTATAGTGCAGCTGAATTATGGTTATCTAGCCGTCTTGTCTTTTCATACTTTCAAAGCTCTTATCGGTATCGAATTATTTGCTCAGCTATTCCCCGCCGAGAAATCACCGGAAGAATTCACCGGTGATTTGTTTTGTTTGTTTTGTTTTTGTTTTTGTCCTATGTAGGCCTATATACTAGTATGTATATATAAGCACATTTCCATGCAGAAAACTTTCTTTTTCATCTCATCTTCACCTCATCATTTATACATGCATCTATTGATCATTCATTTTTCCAATGCAGAATTTGTGTGTAGTAAAATCGAAACTGATTAATGCGTAACGAAATACATTATACTAAATTTTGTATTCCGTATGTTGCTATAATGTGTCCTTTGTTTGAGACTATTTTGTAGATACTTATTTTTTCATCTTTATTGGTTTATATTGTTTATAGTGAGGCTGGTTGGTGGATCAACACAAAATGAAGGCCGAGTTGAAATATCATGTGACGGTGAGTGGGGTACGGTGTGTGACAATTGCTGGGATCTCAACGACGCGCACGTCGTGTGCAGAGATCTCGGCTACTCATCGGCCTCAACTCATTATAGGGGAGCCCACTTCGGACAGGGATCTGGACAAATCTTGCTTCAAGACGTTGGTTGTGATGGATCTGAAAACTCTCTGCTTCAATGCACGCGAACATATTGGGGATGTGATACTTCTTGTGATCACAGTTTAGACGCCGGAGTGAGGTGTGAGGGAGACAGTAAGTTGGAATCATTTTATAACGAAATTTCAAGCTGTTATCATACCGTTATCGTGTGTATTCTATTATTTTGATTTTGTGACTAATTTATCTGAAGTTTTGCAAATCAAAGAGAGTGTTCTCCTTAGTGCTTTATTTACGTGATTTTTTTTTTTTCTGCAGCTTGGGAACTTGAAAGCACGCTTCAAAACCTGTGGTTCTACAGCGTGCATTTCCCCAGTATAAACAAATACATTCACCATCGAACATTTAACATTAAAAACGAAAGTTTCCCCTTTATGTTAGCAGCATAAATACGCAGCATAAAAGGTCAATATGAAATACTCCAAAAGCATAATTTGTGGCTTAGAATACTGCTATGATCGAGCTATTAAGGTAATATCTGAAGAAAAATGGCGCAAGCTGGATGCAACTAACTACATTGTAACACATCGTTGGAAATATATATCTGCACATGGCTGTATAACTGATTATATTTTTAATGATAGTCTTCAAATTTCGGTTTGAGTATCCTGGCGGGTTAGTCTACAGCATATGACAACGGGGCCTTAATGTATATAATTCATTTTTAACTGATTATTATCGGTGCATCGAGAACCTTTAATGTTATCTTGGCTCCTTTCTCCGCTTTAAGGAATCGCCAATAATTAGTCTCGGATGTACGAGTAGTTGGCAATAACTCCAAATTTTCTATCCGTAATTTTGCCGTCAAGTTTTGGAGTGAATTATCGACACAATGATACGCTGATGTTATCTTATATTACATAAGGAACCACTGGTGCCAGTGCGTACCACGTGCGTAGCGACTTGACATTGATTCCCACGGCAGCGGACCATGAGGGCGTCCTACAGTGCAACCTTCAGAGCAGTGAACAGTCCAGAACGTTACAAGTCCAGTGTACGTAGGTCTTGTTGAAATAAGATTGCAAATAAGCCCTTTGCCAACAATGTTTCTGTTGATGATTACGCGTTATGTCGTACGGATCGCCCATTTCACGCTTTTTGGTTATTTGCTTATCTATTTATTGAGGGCCGATACATATTTGTTCGACTTGGGCTGAGATATTTAGGCCTATAGCTCCTATATTATGTATTGTATAAATCTTTCAGGTTGTTCTTTCTTTCCTTTGTTTATGAAATTAATATTTTGGACAAGTTACTCCTAGAGTATTAATTATTGAATGAATTTGGTGTCTTATGATTTTGATCATAATGCACCAATTATCATTATCATCATTACACAATTATCATTATCATCATTACACACACACATACACACACACACACCATAAACAAGAAAGGAACTTGAGAAAGTAAGAAAAGAAGAAGTTGTTTCTCTTTTTTTTTTCATTTCTATTCAGCGACTGCTCATTGACTTACATTAAAGTAGCACATTGATATCCCCTGGTGATTTTGTTTATATATATAATCTAAATTGTTAATGATAACCAGGTATTGCCTGGGTGAACACTTTGAAGTTTTTGTTTAAAAGATTATAAAGTGTCCAAAGGAAAGTAAGTATTGAAGTTTAGAAGATAAGTAAACAATACAATTACCCATACCAGCGACACTCTTTATATAAAGTGCATAGTTTTAAGCTAGTATGTAAATTGTCCTTACATCTGGACGAAGAAAATGAACACCCAAATGAGAGTAAAAAAAAAAGTAAGGATATTAATGGTTATTAACTTACCGAAATTTTAAGATAGGAGTTTATTTCTATAGATAAATGGCATAGTAGGAACTTTAGTAATAACCAGAAACATTATCATTGACATAACTTAATGCATTAGTTGTCACCGTGAAAGATAGATAAAGACTGGGAATATCGAATTCCTCATTATTTTTCAAGAGTCCAGGCAGTAAACTTTTTAACCGTGTATTGTTTATTCTATATCATTAAAACAAAAGAAAACGTTCAGATCGCTGACGACTAAAATGCATGAAATTTTGATCCATTACTCTAGAGCAATAAGTCAATTCTAAGCAACATGATTCAGACAAAAAAAAGAAAAAAAACTCACTTTCCAATTTTTCTTCGCCTCAGAATTCAGGCAGAAAATTAGATAAACAAAAATATCAAGCTCTAAATTTCCTACCAGAATATTCCGTTTTCTTACTTTGAAGCCCAATAACTCAATTTTGCTATTTCAACAACTTAACGACTTTGACTATTAAATGGTCTTTACGATAACTCAAGGCAAATGATGTACGTACATGGATATGTTACATACCACATTGTATATATTAAAAAGATTAAAAAAAAAAAATCCCCCGTAAATATGATTTACTTTTTGTCGAAAAAGAAAATTTAAACAAATATATTTTCCAGAAAATGTTATATCTAAAGAACGATTTCAATCTGGGAAACGCATTTCACACACTCTTCGTTGTGTGGTTGTGGACGTACGAACGATTTAGAATACAATGAATAAATGTAATTTATCATGTTCCTTTACCGATGCCACGCTGTTTAAAGTGTTTCGTGATGCTAGATCATATGAATACTGGGAGATGAAAATCGAGTTAAATCAGCGCTGAAGTAACAAGCGGTATACTATTACCACTTGTCACGTGACAGATGCCCCCTCGGATAATATCATCGTGATCCAGATCAGCCACATCGAGGACGAACACGAAACCAATGACCTCAAGATCACGTGTCATGTCAACCCATGTGACCAGCCATTTCCACCAATCGAGGCATACGAGATTGCAATCGATGACGTCATTCAACCATCTTCAAGCTCCCCCACCGTGACCCTTGACCCTCTCCCTAGTGGATGCGTGGAACTCTCCTGCACCGGTATCAACGAGATAGGCAACACGACCACTGCACAGACTTACTGTACAAAAAGCTGTGGTAAGAGAATATAATATGCAGTTTTGAATCCTATATTCATATAATTGTTTTAATTTTATTTTTAACAGGCCCAAATGGGATGAAGTAATAACTTTAGGTTCACCACAGTACATGCTTTGGCTTGGAAACACTATGGTGTTTCCAAGAATTTGATGGCGGTTGTCCAGACTATATGGAGTTTTGGAACTTTACTCACTGTACTGGTATTGCTAATGTTGACACTTTTACAAGGATTTCTAATAATACCAGCATATTATTACAGGTTGATTTTTAACACGAGTGTCATTCCTCCAACGATTAATTGAACATTATTCGTTCTATTATTGTTGCTGAACATCTTTGTCATCTACCAGAAATCAATGGTGAGCCCCCAGCAGCTGATATCTTGTCGATCAAGACTTCGGAGTTCCTGGACAAAGACCGTCAGATGAATCTGCTAATCCTGTGCAGAGCGAACCTGAGCGACCAGCCGTACCCGTACCTCCATTCGTATTCAATTGGAGTTGATGGGACCATTCTGTCCAACGCGAGCTGGCCCTCGGCCGTCCTGAGACCACGCCCAAACAGGTGTATTAATGTCACGTGTTCCGCAACTAATGGCGTCGGAATGACCTCCGTGTTGGCGAGGCACTGTCCAAGGGGTGAGTAATAGGAAATTCAAAAATATATCTCTTTCTCTCCTATCGTGACTCCGTCTGTCTAGGTCAGTACATCATGTTCTAGTAAATTAAGAGAATCATTTAGAATGGTCACGAATAATTTTGGACTTTATGGATTGGTGAGGAAATCTAGGTTTACCTGTGATTAACCGAGTTTCATTTCTGCCCAGTAAAATGGACTTTTCTCCTTTTGTTAATGTTAATCTGAAAAACAACCAACCAATGTTTATGATTGAAGACAGCTTCCTTTTACAACGAAATCCGTTAAAGAATAACATCGTCATAATTACCTGATTAAAGGAGACAATTTGTGTCTCCTAACGTTTTGGATTATATTACATCCCATCCAATCGCCATCTTTTCTGATAGCATTTTTAGTACACATTTCCCAGACATTTTGTCCATAAAACTCGATCTGGAAGTATGCATGTATCTATTATACAAAATACATTATGTACTAGCCATCCTTTGTTACCTTTTTTGTTTGTTTGTTTTTTCCTACCACATTCCATATCTCTTTCCGGTCATCAGACCCACCTGCGCCTAACATCATCTCTATCAAGGTAGAAGAAGACGAGGATGAGTGGGGAACGAATCTCAATATCTCGTGTCACGTGGATCCGATCATCCAACCGTTTCCACCGATCGGTGTGTTCGAAATCACCGCTGACGGAAATATTCTCTCAAGATCCAACGCATCTTCAACGATCATGGAAGACCAACCTAACAGATGTATCGATATATCGTGTACCGGTATCAATCAATTTGGAGACACGGTTTCTACTCGGAACTACTGCCCAGTGAGAACAGGTAGATTTCTTCTAGCTTCTGTTATATAGAGGATAGTAAAATACTATTTCTTATTAGAGTGGCAGTTTATGTTTCACTGTGTTGAAATATTTTTATATATTTCGGATTTTGTGGTTTCGTTATAATGCTGTGCCTAGACACGTTTTGTACTAGGCTTGTATGAGTGGAGATAAAACAACTAAAGGGAAAATGGAGACATATATTCTTTTACGTAAGATTGTTTTCTGGTTATAAGAGTTTTTACGTACTTTTTGTTTTAACTGGACTTCTCGAGAAGAGGTTTGTTCTGCTTTTGGATGAAGACAAATACATTGCCTCTTCTCTCATAGGTCACGCGCCCCCAGCGAGTAAGATCCTCTCCATCGAGATCAAGAATATCAATGACGAAGAAAGCCAGGTCATTCTCGTTATCACGTGTCACATTAGTCCCGAGGACCAGCCCGCCCCACACCTTCACACATACACCATCGGAGTCGACAACACCACGCTCTCCTCGTCCAGCTGCGCCTCGGCTCTCTTCAGACCACGCCAACACAACAGGTGCATCAATATCACGTGCTCTGGGACAAACGGGATTGGTAGGACCTACACCAGTCTCGAGCACTGTTTGACTTTCGACTCAGGGAAAGGTAAGTCAACGCGAGATGCTATGATAAAAAAATCAGCCATAGGTGAAGATCTGAAAAAAAAAACACTTTATATTGAAGAAATCATGGAATGTATTCATGAGTCTTAGTCCGTAACGTCATTTTTGTATGACATGTAGACGAGTTCTAAAAATTACTCAAATCAACGAGGGTTTTTTTTTTCTTCTTTCTGATTTTTCTTTGTGAGTCCTATATAATATTAAGCATTCCTTTCATATTTTATTTATTTCCACTTCTATATGGACCTAGATTCACGGTATAGTTATATCCTGAAGAAA
Source organism: Diadema setosum (assembly GCF_964275005.1). NCBI lineage: Eukaryota > Metazoa > Echinodermata > Echinoidea > Diadematoida > Diadematidae > Diadema > Diadema setosum. Next base: position 42,542,175 of record NC_092687.1, on the reverse strand, counting down.
CATTGTCAATATAATTGTCAAAATAGGGTTGAAATGGATGGCCTTTTTACGTCTTACGATGTATTGAAAAAATGACATAAATTCTAAAGAAAACAGCACTACATGCTGTGCTTTGTTATTATTCTAAAGAGGTTTATAACACATTGTGCGAGAATTCGAATTGATTAATTTTTATTGATCGCATTTGCTAGAACAATCAAGCCTTTTAATTTAACATAGGCCATTCATGAAAGGAGAAACAAGCAGACTGTTCTTACAATTGACAAGAGCCTAATTTTGCAGTTAGGCTGCTTTCGGTTTGCTTTCCGTTTTCAAATTTAAACTCATGACAATCAAATATAATTTATCAAATTGAAGTGTACTCGCACTTTCAAAGACGATTTGTTTTCCCCCTACACAACAAGCAGATCGAATGTTAATAGTATGATAGATGTTAATCATAGTGGAGAAGTTAAATGTTTATAGAAATTTCATCCATTTATTTCCTGAAGGCGATACTACCAGTTGTATGCAACTGGGCGAGAAATCTAGTGTACTACAATCTGGATTCAGAGTGAAATTTCCCTACAACGTCTTTCTTCTCTTTTATTTTCTGTCGAAATAATGTTGCACTTTCTTAATGTCTGGTCCTGCCTACAGGTCCAATTGCTGGTCTTCGTCGAGGAGTTCTTCAGCAGCCGTCGACCACTTACGCCCTGCTCGTCGCCGTCTTCTTCCTGTCGTTGTTGACCTGTGCGACAGTGATCATGAGGAGGAGAGAGACCACTGTCTTTTGAAATCTAAACGCCCTGCAATATATATACATTCCAACCTTCTTTTCCTAACTTTACTGCGTCCACTGAGAAACGCTAAACTTTCGTCTTCAATCTACTCATCGTTGATAATTGAAACAGGAATAACCAATTTCGTTTTTATCTTTTTTTTTTATAATAACAAACTGTTTAATTTTTTTCATGCTCTATTATTGAACACTACATTTGCCTGTAATTTTAACTCTGCGTATTACAAACCCACGGATTTACATATTATGTAAGACAAGAAGTTTCGATTACTTTGATGGAAATATAAATTCCATGCGATAAGTTTATTTTCAAGAATGTACAACATTGTGACTTTACTTTGAAAGTTTCCGGATTAAAATCTTTAAATTTTCTATCATAATAGCATATTTCCATAAGTTTGTATCCTTATTTACAGTTTGACACATGCTTGAAATACAGTAAGATTTCTCAATTTTTTCCAGCTCGTTTTATAATTTGTTTTTTTTTTCAAAATCTTCTGAGCGAAAACAAAAGGACAGTAAATGAATAAAAAAGAAAAAAGTAACAAAATGTCTTTATTCATAATATTCCTTGAACTAATGTTGATTAGTGTTTTCCACCTCTCAGAGTAATATCTTTCAATAGCACTGATATTTTAGAGCAAGGTCGAATATGTTTACAGGGGCGGTGCTACGTTTTTCAAGGTGAGGGGGCCGACTTTATGGCAACAGGAACTTTGATTCGATTTCAGGATGTTGTGGGACATTTTGCTGTCACTTCCCTCAAAAAAAAAAAAAAAAAAAAAAAAAATCTACCAACATCGACTGAGAAGCAGCAAAAACCCAAACAAAAAAGGTCAGACGTTATATTTTGTGAAAAGAAAAAGCCATTAGGGGAGGTAGTGGGGGGGGGGGGGCGAGTCACACCAATTATCTTCTGCAACAGAGTGTTGGGGGGGGGGGGGTTGCACCGCCCTAAAACTTGCCTTAATATCTATTGGAATACTACTTGTAATTTCACTGCAATGTTGATTAATGAACCAGTTATAATCACGTTATTACATAGTGAGAATTCATTGTGGTTAATCAATGCATGACTCCAGTCTTGTTTCGTATTAAACCGATGAACCAAATTGTTTAACATTTATGTAGAGTTATCACATAAAATGTATGTTACCCAGTTTAGGAGTTATGATAAAGTTTGAGAATGATACCCTTTATCTCTCGTCTGATTTCATTAATGTGTTTTTCTATAAAGTCAAGAATGCCTGAAATACACTGTAGGTTCGTTTGTGTGTGTATGTGTGTGTATGTGTGTGTGCAGATGTGTGTGTCTTTGCAGTATCATGACATACCTCTTGCAAATTCAAGCAAATCTGTATTTTTAGTATAATATTTTTTGTACACTTATGTTTCTGCCTATTCGCCAGTTGCAGTCGTATGGTATGAAGGTGTGTGGAATCGTGTAAATAAATGCTGATAATTACAATTTGGGATGTTTTATAAGTCATAGACCCTATGTTTGTGCAGTCTCAGGTTTTAACACTCTATCCTAAACTTAAATACGCAAGTGTTATCTGTGTTTGTGCTTTTGTCTTATTGCGTGATTTCTCGTTACCTGTGTTATGTTTGCGGTCATTCTTGCCTTGTTCTACATCGAAGGTAAGTTCTGATTGACGTCTCCTTTTTTTTTTAATCAAACTGTGTGTGTGTGTGTGTGTGTGTGTGTGCTGTGGTAATGCGTGAGCATGTGTCTGCTTTTATAATAAAATCCGACCTGCATATCAAAGAAATATTTGATAGGATTTCAGATTTTTTTTTTGTTCACTTGTTAACCTTCATACATGATAAAGGTCAAATGTGTTTGGCATTATTTTTTTTAAACATTTTATGCTTTATAAACAATTTCAAAGGGCAATAAGTATAGGGATCAAAACCTAGAAAAGTAATAGAAACGAATCAAAATAATGCATTGATATATATGCAAATTTCCCCCAAAATTATGTATAAGTAAATAAATGACACAAAAGGCGCGGTCAGACTGGGAAAAGATCGCGAAGTTTAAGATCGCGAAGTTTAAGATCTCGAAGTTTTGCCAGTGTGACCGCAAACTTCCCGCGAAACTTCTCGCGAAACTTCTCGATCTGTTTGCGGGCGGTCTCTCCGAAGCGCGAGACCATTGTCATGTACAGATGTGCATTGTTACGGCATAATCACTAGCCATCGGACGGCGCACACTTTCTTGCGCGCGTACGAATGGACCAAACGTCGCGATCTTAAACTTCTCGATCTTTTGCCAGTCTGACCGCGCCTAGACTGACACTAAAGTAATCTCTATTTCATACTGATATTCATATAGTCATCATACACACTAAAATTATGAATCAGAAATGCTATATCAGAACATTAAGACTTTTAGATTCACACAAATAATGCCATATGTTTCATATTTATTGCGATTGATTGAGATTAATTAAATTCGTCTAGCCCTCAATTGAATGAATTTCAACCCATCGCGTAACATTGGTATACTAGGAGTAAAACAATGATATTAGGAATTTCATTTAAGTCATTGCCCAAATGCCGTACATTAAATAAAAGTCAAATATTCCAGGTGTGTTTATGAGGGACAATCAAGCAATCAAAAATAAAAAAAAGAGTAACTGTTTTATTGATGAGTTTTCTGTATTTTTCTTCCTTTCCTTAATTTCCTTTCCTCAATTCTAGTATCCATTGCATCTACAAAGTGATGAGTCGTACTAGTCAATAAGATGGTTGTCGTTTACTGAACAATTTTCTTCTTCTGTAAATTATACTACGGACATGTTTGATGGCATGCTGTGTTAAAATGCTTACCATTAGATGTTTAGTTAAATTCCTCAATTAATTTAAATGTGCTTGATAGTCGACTCTTTTGGCGTACCTACTCTTCTTTCTCAACTACTCACAACCCTCTCTCAAGCCTCCACATTTACATGTATATATAATTATATTTCCCACAGTTCGCATTCTCATGCAATCACTAAGACTAGTTTGGACACTTGCTTTCATTTATTTGCACAAAAAAAAAATACTTAATTTTTGTCGGTGTTATTTGATTAAGTGTCAACATTTAAACTAAGAAAGGAATACTAAGGGTATATAAAAGGGTTTTCTTACGCATGTAAGGAGAAATAAACACACAGATCTGTAAAGAATATTTCAATAAGGCATAACGTATGGAAAAGTGGTTGCCAGGCAGACAAACCTGCAGGCACGAATTTACTTTATTTTCACGAGTTTATACTGCTCCAGTATACTGTATGTTTGGTATAAATGATAATAATATGATAGAATATAATATGTACCAGAAGTTGGTAAAAGAACATAATGTAGGCAAGTTGTTCCAGTGGAGGAACACTTACTGTATGGAGACTGGACTCCAATTTTCGAAATGTAATTATGTGTAATTGAAAGAAGCTCCCCAGTATGAAAGAAGGTATACAGTGTGAAAGAAATTATGTACATATATGTCAAGTGTCGGATCACGGGACATGACATGCAAGGCTTCAGTCAGACAAGTGGAACAAAAAAAAAAGTACAGCAGTCATCAGCGTATGCTTTCTGTTTCACAAACATTGAATGTGTTAGCAATGGAAGGGGTTTGAAAGAAATAATTCCTTCGTTTCAAAAACAAAACTTCATGCTTTCAGTGGAAAAAGGTGGATTGCAACCCAAATACTATGTGAAGACACACAGCCTCTCGTTTTGTGCATTGTGTTGAACTTTTCATAAAGTTCATCTTTTATAGTAGAAATTAAGCTTACTTATATATACCTATCTCATGCTCCATGTTGAAATCTAAACCACTGTCTTGAAATTAGCCAGGGATATTGATATTGTTTGAATACATGTTGAGAAATATAGTAATTACATTGATTTAGCAGCCGCTTTAATCAGTCAATGGCCTTTTGGTCACCTGTTTTAGAATATTTTGCATGTTAGGTCATTGGGAAAGAAACAAATAATAGACGTTGTTAAGATTGAAATAATTTTATTCTTCTCCTTTTTCTTCTACATCATAATCATAAAAACCAAGTCAGAACTTTATATCTGAAAGAAAAATATAAGCATATTAAGATGCAATGAAGCATGTACACATACTCATATGAGTGCATACATGTGTCAGCATGTGAAAGTCGATCCATGTATCTTTGTGCACATCTATCGCGTCTGGCTATGTACTGTTATCTGATACTATGTCTATGTACATTTAATGGAGGAAGTACAGTGTGATTATTCACGTCAAGGAATCTGAGGATGACAAAAGTCAACAAAAACCGGTAATATGACGAGCAGTGAAAACAAGATCAGTGAGACATGAGATGGTACAACGATAAAGCATTATGTCAATACACAGGGAGAGCTAGTGTGGGATTTAAGATGCTACATGACCTAGTACTGACAGTCACTGAAATAACAATTTTCACAACACTGATACATTAATAATTATAATTCCCCGCAAAATTCACTGCAAATCACTGTGATATCACTTATCAAAGCTCCCGTTGTTTGTCAATCACTCTTTCCCCATTCTTTTTCTTCCATCTTTCATAGCATTTTTATTAAAAAAGTATATAAAATATTATGCTTTAACAACGTGTGACACGTCTTTTGTGTAGGCCCTGTATCATTTGTTATTAATTGTGTCGTAAAATGATTTAATCGATAACATGTACCACTATTGTTTAAGAGGCAATGATATGCTTCCTTCATTCTTTACGATCAATCGATATTCACAGCAACTGTTGTTGTGGTTAATAATTGTGATGCTCCAATAGTCTTGCCAGTTACTTGTTCAGAAACTTTTTTTTTTTGTTCAGCTATATCAAATTTTATGCACAAGCAAAGTAAAGCTGTTGTTGTTGTTGTTTTTGTTGTGTGTTTTTTTTCTCCAGAAGACAGATACATGTCAGAATATTGACTTAATTTACTAAGTTTTTCTCACAAACATTTCTTTTAAACTTTAGTTAATGAAAGTAATCAAGGTGTTTAAAATGAATTATTATGAGTGCATAGCTTAGTTGTAACACTGAAAACGAGTATGATAGACGCACGGATGTAAAACTAAAATCTGAAATCCTCCAGCAAAGTTATAAGATGAAGAGCGTATCAAATGATAATACAACTGCAGGGTCAGGTGACGCTTAGTAAAAAAAAAAAAAATGAAGCGAGAAAAAATGATTCATTGCTTAACGCGGATGAATCTTGTTCATTCTATCATGTTAGTTGCCTCTTTCACATGCACGTCCCTACCTAGATTAAAATGAGGCAGTTCCATTACATGGTATTCAACTTCATGGGGTTGAGTGCAACTTCGAGGTATAGGAGGTAGACGAGTTTATACTTTGACAGCGGTACATCTTACAGTATTTATAGGGGCAGATAATTCCTCCTCATTTCAAAATACCGCTACTCGCTTGAAGACGTAAGGATATCAATGTACCGATTATATTATATATATATATATATATATATATATATATATATATATATATTTATATATATATGCATATATAACTTTTCTTTTAAAACTGTTTTTCTTATTCCAGGCAAGAATTTTTCATGCCACGAATTTCAATTGTACATGATGATTTATTGATTGAATATCCTGATCCTTTTTTATAATATTATACTGCTTCGCTCGTAAACTTTCCTCGTCTTATCAATTCGATCATTTTAATGTTGTCTTATTTTATAGTAATCCATATGTATATTATGAATAAAACATTCATTTTCATAGAATCTGCAGAATTCGAAGAATCTACTCACAATGACTGAGAGCCGAGTGTTGGTCGAGGTCGCACTTCTTCTCATTAGCATTCACTTCGGTGGTAAGTTGCATGATTTCCTTGTATAAGACTTCCTATGTCATTTTTCCTCTTCACTGGTTCCACTTTCGTTGCCGTTTTGATATATACCCTCGCACAAAGTACAAAGCGACGACAAAAGCTAAATGTTTGTTACAAAATATAATTGATAACAATAAGTTTAGTCAAAATCAATGGAGGGGGTAGAGACATGGAAATGATGACAACAGATTGTTTTTGTTTTCAGTGAGTGTCGAAAATTTTGTTTCAGATGTATTAGTACATTCTGTCAACTGTTTTCTTGATTCCATCACGATCTCCCTGTGTTAATCAAGGAAAAGCTGGATGCTGTTTACGGCATTTCATTATTTTTTTTTCTTTCAAATATCTGTAGTTTACAAGGACCAGGCGGAGAAGACTTTCCCCCCTTGTTTTGTCATATTTGATTCCATTCGGGATATATTCATCGATCTTTTTGTCTTCTTCTTGCAGCTGGAATGACGTTGAACCTCGAGGTACCCTCGCCTCTCCAGGCAGGCCGTGAGGACACCGCGTTGTGTACTGCAAATAACGTGTCAGGCTCGGTTGAACCGACCTGGCACTTGAACGGCGTCCAAATCACAAACGGCTTCACCACCACCAGTGAAGTCTTCGTGGAAAATAAAGTACAACCCGAATGCGCTAGATAGAATGGTGATTTTTTAGTAAACGGTCTTTGAAATCTGTTATTTTTAGAACTATAAGGTACTCTTGGGACCAACTTCATGGCGCAGTTTATTCTAGCAGACTTTTCGAACTAGCGTGAAAATCAAGACTTTTACGCTTCAGTTTTGGTACATATTTCTGCTCCTTGCTTCCGTCATGTAATCACATCTTGGCATAATGTCATGTCATATAGTAGACATTACTGGACTGATGTGTACCGTGTTGTAGCACGAAAACGTCACACACACACACACACACACACGCACATATATATTCATATTTTCCTCCACTGCTGATTAATAATGATGTCGTCAAACAGTCAATGCACTGAGATGAAGGAGACATGTGATGCATTCTAAAATACAAAGAAAAATATGGCAAGTAAACTGCTCTTTTTTCCTGCATTTTATATACTATTGTATTCTATGGTTACAGTCTCTCTAATATCAACAGGAACTGATTAGCATATGTTTTCTCTTTTTTTTTTTAGATTCAATGAAAATATGTACGTACCTCTAAGGCAAATACAGAAAATGCCTCATAAATTGAATCTGGCAATGCGGACGGAAGTCACCTTTCACCTAGTGCGACACCCTCGATTGTTATCAGTACATTTACAGGAGAAATACTACGCGTGTTTCACTTAACATCGAATCTGGAAACTCACAAATACTTTATCTGTCCATACACATGTGCTGGAGGCGAAGATTTGACAGATTTTAGGACAAATTCAGCGCAAGATTCGCCTTTCACACATCAGAGTTGAGATGAGTGAAAAGGAAGAAACTTTACAGACTATCAGCGGATACTCTAACGTTTATTTATAGGGGAAACACGAGTGTAAGTAAAACGTTACCCAATAAGTCCTTCTACAAGAAAATGTACGAATATGACTTTTGAAATACCACTGCACCATCATATTAATGTTATTGCCTATAGATAGGAAATTATTACTATATTTCACCAGGAAATTTACCTTTCCGTTCCCGTCCACAACGATAATGAGCTTATCCATATTCTTTCACGAACTCAATGCGCTGGTTGATCGGATATGAACTTTCACCGATATCAGGAGAGCGAAACAAAACGGACCAATTTCTAATCTTCAGAAACGCTGTCCGCGATGGGTTTATAAGTCAACCTGGCCCTAAAGAATCACTCATCATAACCTTGCAGCCTATTTCACCATTCTCATTTTTAAAATCATAATAAATCTGCTTCTTTTAAGGCATGGTGGAAATAATTCCAAGAGAGACATTAGGCAGGTTATGAGACTTCGATAACGGACCCATTACGGTGTGATTAGACAGACGTCAAAAATATTTAAAGAAACAGATAAATGCAAACAAGTCTATGATGAGATCGCCTTGAATGTAAACTATTTTAGGAGGTGGTACTTTAACTTGTAAGACTAAACAAATGTTGAATCAAATGGCCGTCATCGGTGTTGGGAGACATTCAGTTTCTGCCCATTGTTTATAAAGGTTACAATTAACATTCTTGTACAAGCCGGGACTTGCATTCTTGAGGTTACAAAAAATGATAATTTCAAAATTTAAATTACTGCAAAATAGTATAGCCAAATCTTACAGATGCTTTGCTTGTTGTATACCATAATATGTAATCTATTGTAAGTGTAAGAAATGTTTACATTGTCGAAATGAGCATAGGGATAAAGATTTAAGTCGCACTTACGGCAAAAGGGAAAAACATTGGAGGTTGAAAGCGGAAGTGAACTTTCACCTACAATAATGAGTAATCACAGAAATGTGTGCTTTAATACCCTTTAAGTTTAAAATTTTCTTCTTCTATAGAAACTCTCTACAGTTTGAATACTTGTTCATCTTACCTGCCATGATATATGTCCAGCAGGTGTGTAGTTGGGAGTTCCTGAGCAACTTTGTTATACTCCACGTACTCAAAGATATAACCTGCTGAGAGCGTGATGTGTTGCATGATATAACGTCCTCTCTACGACGGAATTAAAAGAACCGCGTTATAACTGTCTTTGCTCAGTTATACGCTGTGATGCCGTCCCTGTGCAAATATGACACTGAATATTAACTGACAAATATTGGTTGAGTAATTTATGAAAGTTCATAAAGCAACTGTCCAAAGTAAATCGTCTTTTCTGGTTCATTTTTCTGCCAATTCCATCCACATGAAGTATGTTATGTTTTAATTTTTGTATCACTTTATTGAGAAAGGCTTGACAAAGGAAAGCGTGTATTATTTGTAATGATAAGAATTGTTCCGGAAAAGAGTATTGAAATAGGTTTCCTGAAGAGTATCTCTTTTTCACGGACAGGTTTGAATGCCTGACCGACGGAAATGACATTAGACTTTTTTACTGAGTCCATGTTATTAACATGACGCTACTAACCATTGTTGCTTCTTTCTTGGTAAATTAGTGTTGAATATTAAATCTCAACTCTTCCCCTTTATCAACACTCTTTAGGAAATCGTCAATGAAAAATCTATGAGACGATGGTGTCTTCTGGAATGGATGACCAGCAACACTGACTGACAAAAGCAGACCAAGTTCGAGAGTACAGCGGCCATACTACATGTACATTATTGCGATTGTAACACTGGCGGCTCAAGTACGTGTCCCGGCTATGCGGGTGAGTTGTGCGGCTTGATAATTATTTTGAAAACGTTCCAAAACACACATTTAACATGCAGGGCAAAACGAAACAGAAATGTCTGATCTTGCATCAGCGTCGACATTGGATTTTGTTGTCGTCTTTTCTTGTTAATAGAATATAATGGAAAAATGATGATGATGATAATAGTAATAATAAACATAAACTAAGCCTCGCAACTCTTCCAAAGATTTCACCAGCAATTATTCATTAAGATATTATTGATGAATAATGTAACCATACAATAACTTTGATACACATACCTGGGCCCCGTTTCATAAAACCAAGTAGGTTTAAGAGATGGAGTTCCAACTGGCTGTAATTATTCAATCACTTATCAGTTTTCTATTGATGTGCAAAAAAAATCCACAGGTGCATTTGTGCCTTTGATGCCGGGTTTGATGCCGCCGTCTTGCGGAACAATCTGAAGATTCATTTTGAGCGTTGACATATTGTTGGCTATGTTTTGCTTGCTCATTCATTAAATGAAATGAAATCTCACTTAAAGATAAAGCATATAAAACAAAAGTCAATCCCGTCCAGAAATGATTATGTGAAAAAGTGTAAATCAGAGCAGTATCATGTGAAAGTTTTTAAAACTATACCCTCCTGGAAAGCCGGTTTTATCACTTTCCACTTAATTCCGACAAATAAGACTGAAATGAAATAATCTTTTCAGTATAATTCTTTCTTAATAAATATATCAGATTAGCGGCCGGGCATGGCCTGTCGAGTAATTTTTATTTTTATTTCATCATTTTTTTTTTTTTTTTGCGCAATTTCTATTCGCGCATCCCATTTTCTTTACCATGATACTATCTTTTATAAGTAGGGATGGCGAAAAGTATTTACCATCACAAAGACATAATTTATTGGCTATTACTGGCTAGTGATTATGCAATTGTCAACTGGGCTGCAGATCCAGTTTGGCACATGCTTCAAATATTTTGCAGTGGCGGCATCAAACATGGGCTCAAAGGAAATAAGACAGTTGTGACTCCATTCTCTTGAACCTCCTTGATAAAACTTATTTCAGTAACAAATTGTGATAGTTGTTACAAGCTGCTGAAATCCTTGCATCTGTGATTGTCTACGAGCAAATTAGTCATAGTAATGTAGCAGTTGTCACTGATAACAAGTTTTATGAAACGGGGCCCTGATCGCGCACAATCCCCATGCCTCATTTGATATGTATCGACAATTTTTTCCCATGCAGACTGTGTGTAATTCAATTTCAAACTGGGGGATATTATAGTACAATAGTACATCACATTAAATTTCGTATGTGTGCATTTTCGCTTTGGTTGTGCTCAGTCTATTCTATACAATATTTTTTTCTCTATAAAATACAGTGAGACTTGTTGGTGGATCAAGCGAAAGGGAGGGTCGAGTTGAGATATCGTGTAATGGGCAGTGGGGCACGGTTTGTGACGATTGTTGGGATATCAACGAAGCGCACGTCGTGTGCAGAGAGCTCGGCTACCCATCAGCCTCTGATCATTATACTGAAGCCCATTTCGGGGAGGGATCTGGACCAATCTGGCTTGACCCAATCAGATGTGATGGAACGGAACAATCTCTGCTGCAATGTCGGCGTGCGTACTGGGGATGTGAAAATTGTGAACATAATGAAGACGCTGGAGTGAGGTGTGAGGGAGACAGTAAGTTTACTACATTAGTCTACTAAAGTTAAACTCGTAGGAAGACAGAATAGCACCCCATGCTACTGTTGGCAAGGTACATAGGATAAAAAGGTGTCGTTTCAATTCAATTCAATTCAATTCATTTTATTTCCATACTTCTCATTTGTGGACATTATAACAGAAATCAAACAAGTTCTTTCACCTTGTAAACAATGTGCAAAACACAGCAATATACATGGTGATAACACAGTAATTATATGTAATAACTGGTCAAATTCGAAATCGAGATGGGGTTGATCAAAGAAAAGTATGGCGGGACCTACATGAAAGCAAGCTTGTTTGGCTGTAAGCCCCGAGTAATCAGTGTTTGTGAAAAAGAAACGGAGAACGGATAGTAGATAAGACCAGATGATGTAAGAGTGCCAAATAAGAAAAAAAACACAAACAAAACTAAAATTTGAACTATTACTGTGACCGAGGACAACATGATTTGCATAATCATAAAGCCTACTTAGGTATATACATAATGTACACTATAAACTATTGTTGCATTAATGCTATCGCCAGGATATTATCAGTAAGACACAAGAAGTAACATGTACAGCTATCAAGCCATTTGGTGTCCGCCGTCAAGCTCTGTATAGAAAGCTAGAGAGAGAAAGAGGGAAAGAGGAGGAGAGGGGAGCGAAGTAGAATGTGGAATTGATAATGATGAATTCGGAGAGCCTGACAGCAAGACCTTAAAATGGAATCTGCAGCGTGTTGACAAGAATGTTTGATCGGACAATAACATACCACAATATTACATAAGACATTACAATAATTCCGTTTCTGCAAGATATGCACTCAATAAAAACTCTTTTAATTTGCGTTTAAAGGAATATAAAGACAAGCAGCTTGTTATTTCGGGGGAGAGGTCATTCCAATATCTAGGGCCCAATATCCAATATCTAGGATGTTTCTCATCATGTTCAGTAGGACTGATCGAGTTTTTGCCTATTGAAAGTGCCTTTATTTTTTCATTTTAGGGATTCAAATATCTGGTATATACATGTCTTCATAGTAAAAGACTTTCCTGACGTTGTTTGCATGTTGTAATGTTTTCTATAAAGCATAATATTGTCAATGCCATAATCCAAATCCAACCTCAGATTTAATTGTAGTACATTTTTCTCAATCTGCATGCATATTTGGGTTTTGGATTCCTTTGAAATAACGGGAGATGTGACGAGATAAATCCGTCCTTGTATTGTAGATTTTTTTTTTTTTTTTTTTTGGGGGGGGAACTATTCGCTAAGAGGTAGTTAAGGTAGCCAAATAGCTGTGCTGTAGCCAAATAGGTGATAGGTTTAAAAGTTATTATTATTATTATTATCATTATCATTATTATTATCATCATCATTATTATTATTATTATTATTATTATCATTATTGTTGTTATTATTATTATCGTTATTATCATCATTATTATTATCATCATTAGTTTTATATTCTTAGATGGTATATCATTTAAACCAGACGTGGACTCGAAATGTAGTGACTTGGTCACGGTCTTGGACGAGACTAGAATTTTGAGCCTACTAAGATATTATTCGACTGATGACATGCATTGTATCACTGAAATTGATTGAATTCCAACAGCGGTAACAGTTATAGTCACAGGGTTGGGCGGTAAAGGAGAATAGTCCTTTAGACTATTAAAAAAAAAAATCAAATATGAGCATTGTTTATAATTTTTATTTTGCATCTATATTTCTTACAAATCTTATGGATTATACAGCTGCACTATAATAGCTGCTCTGGATATACGACATCATGTGTCAATATATCCCTGCTATTTAAAGTTGCTTAAATAAAGTAAATAGCCCTACACATTGGATTGGATTGGATTTATATATAAAACAAAGTAAAAAAACATGAAAAATAATTATACAACATATAAATACAAATGCATTACATTCGAATTCATGTCGTCAAATGTGTATAAAGTAACTGACATGTTTGCAACGGATACAAAATATAAACATTATCATAAGAATTATGAAGCATTAGGAGCTTGACAGGAAGGCAGAGCCTTATATGAAGCCAAGTCCTGTAACATATACCAAATGAATAACATACTAATTATAGAATTACAAATAGCAGCACAAAAAATAGACACACAAACAAATTGAAACAAATATATATAATTATGTATAATCTTACAATAAGCATATTCTACGATACATTTATCTGTTACTCAAATACTGCTTAAGATGGGTTTTAATAATTGTAAAAGTCTGACTTGATTTTATTTTCTTTTGTAACTCATTCCATATTTTTGGTCCATTATAAAAATATTGACTTTTGATAAGAGCTTAACCTTTTAAATGGCAAGTGATAATCAAAAAAGTTTCTTATTCAACTTAGTGAAATTCTTCCGTCGAGATGTTTTCTTTTTTTCAATGTCAATCAGTTACAACGAAAAATAAAAGTTTCTTGTTACACATGTATGCACCTGGCTGTTGAGTTTAAAGGAATTTGTTAATAATACAGGAAGCATATTTTACAGTATATATACCAAAGTAGGCTTTATAATAATGATAGCTCGGTTACAGTAATGGTTCACATTAAAGTATATATTTTTTTCTTCTTCTTTTTCTTCTTCTTTTTTATCATATAAAATTTGGCAACCTTACATCATCATTCTGGTCTTATCTTCTATCCGTTCTCCGTTTCTTTTTCACAAACATTGATTACTCGGGGGTTTACAGCCAAACAAGCTAGCTTTCATGTAGGTCATGTCATACTTCTCTTTGATCAACCCCATTTCGATTTTGATTTTGACCAGTTATCATTACATGTAATTACTGTTTTATCGCCATGTACATTGTTTTCTGCACATTGTTCACAAGGTAAAAGAACTTGTCTGATTTCTGTTGTAATGTTCATAGAAATGAGAAGGATGAAAATAAAATGAATTGAATTGAATATTATGAGAACATGAAAACCTAAATATTGCACTTTGATATATATATATATATATATATATATATATATACATACATATTATACATATTAAGAATTTTCAAACGATCAAATATTGGCATTGTATGAGCACGGTAATCGCTATGAGAAACAATTCTGATTGCTTTCTTTTGTATCTTTTTTAACAAAAGAAAGCAAATCAAATGGCTATGTATAACTAGAGGATGTTAATGGTTCATGGTCCTTCCTTACGGTCATCAAGTTTATAGAATAAGTATTGAATTATCAAAATAATGACCCGTTTAATATCATTCTGATTCCTCTCTGTCTCTCCCTCTCTCTCTCTTTCTCTCTTAAAGGAACCACCAAAGTCAATACATACACCATTCGTAGCGAGCTGACATTAGTCCCTACCATAGCTGATCATGGGGGCGTCCTTCAATGCAACCTTCTCAGCAGTGAACAGTCCAGAACGTTACAAGTTCAACGTAAGTATGTTTCTCTTCCCGTAAAGCTATACATGTAACTTCTAGAAATGGAAAATATTGGGCCAATTCGCATGATTGAAGATCACTTCTTTTGAATAATGTCATTCGAGAGTTATTCAGGGTTGTAATATAGGCTACTTTATGTTATTGTTTAATGGTTGTAAAATGTTGTAATTCGTGTATACCCTGTCACTAATAGTGGGTTTTTCCACCCCTAGAATGTAACAGGGACCCCGTGGCATGTTGTCAACTAGCGTGTCGACGAACAGCATCCCATTCTTCCATATGAAAAAAAAAAAAAACCACACACAAAAACAAACAAACAAACAAACAAACAAACAAACAAACGTCGGCCATTTCTTGCAAATTTTCAAGAATAGCATCTCTGTTTTTGATGGCTCGGTCTGTGGTTTCCCATGCATACTTGATAGGGTTCATATCCGGCGATCGAGCAAGACAACATAACTATACTGTCCACGTCCTATTCCTCAAGAAGTTCCCTTCTGCGGTCTTGTGCTGTCTTAGTTTGGGGACAAAAGCACTTGTCGGTCGTAAAGGAGTCTGTGCCCCCCCCCCCCCCCCCAAAAAAAAAAAAAAAAAATACATGCACTACTGGCACTGTCCGATAGGCTGTGTGCTGTAGCTGCTCCTAGCAAACACCCTGAAAAGTTCTTTGGCACAAACTCTTTTACAACCAACAAGGGTTGGTTCTTGCAAATTGTTGCTGTCTAGTGTTGTACTCGAGCAGTCAGAAATATGTGGAAGACAGTCATTTTGGGACTCCAGATATCCCCGTACGCGACGGTGTTGACTTTTCCTTCCAGAAAAACCAGTAGCTATTTTGTTTGTTTGTTTGTTTGTTTGTTTTTGGTTCGTTTTGGGGATTTTTTTTTTGTTGTTTGTTTTTTTTGTTCACGGTGATGGATGGCGGCCCGTATCGTCACTGAACTGCCCCCACTTTAATTCGTCTCGTTGATGCAGTCATGACGAAGTTTCTCCCCGAGTAATTCTGGACGAACTCGTTGTCTCCCGTCTGTTAAGTTGAGGATGTAACGACTCTCGTCTATGAAGAAAACGTGTCATCAGTTTCCATGGTGAAGTATAGGCCTATTGTGCTCAAAGTCCAGTGAAGACGAGCAACTCTTTGGCGAACAGCCATTCGTACACATAAACCGGTGAACTTGGTAACCATGTTGGAGCAATCTCCGACTAACGGTTGCCATGATGTCTCTTCCATAAGCAACGAATATGATTTGTGGGCATATTCCAGTTTCTTCTTTTGAGATTAATAGTTTGCTGTCATCCCATCGCGTGGTTTAGATTGGATGTTCTGGAGGTTTTCGTGGCCACACTTTCCGTGCCTCACCTTGGCGTTTCAAGATCTCACAGATAGTACTCTGTGATGTCCCGAGGATATTCTCGATATCTTGTTTGTAGCCTTCCTGCCACGGTGCTTCCGCTCTCTCGCGTAGTATTTTGCATTAGACAAGGAATAGCCCAGGGATCACCTCTACCGATTTTCATTGCAAACGATTCAAAGAGCTAACAAAAAAAAAAAAAAACAAAAAAAAAAACCTGCTTCGACGAGACAGAATTTTCCATTTAAAGGATCTCATAGTCTCGAACAAACGAAATCATGACGTAAGACACATTTTCACAATGTTAGGACATTTCCTGTATAATTGGAGAAAGGATACGTAATTACTCAAGTACCCTTTCTGTTTGTGTAGACTAGCAAAAACTAACAGAAACATCTGCATTAAGTCTAAAATATTTTATTCAATGTTTATGACCAACAGTTTATAAATTTAAAGAGCATAATCTCAGATAGACGTTAATGAGCAGTGACTTTACTAGCCGTCTGCCTTTGTTAACGTGACAGATGCCCCCGCGGATAATACCATCCTCATCCAGATCAGCCACGTCAAGGACGAACACGAAACCAATGATCTCAAGATCTCGTGTCACGTCAACCCATGTGACCAGCCATTTCCACCAATCAGTACATACGACATTGCAATCGATGACGTCATTCAGTCATCTTCAAGCTCCTCTTCCGTGACCCTTGACCCTCTTCCCAGTGGATGCGTGGAAATCTCCTGCACCGGTGATAATGAGATCGGTAGGACCACCACCACACAGACGTACTGTACGAAAAGCTGTGGTAAGAGGACTTCTTCAATTTTGAATCCTCCTATGATATTAGGCACCAAGTATTTATCAGAGTCCAAAGCCATCCGGGATTTTGTAATACTTGATAGGGTCATTACATGCCGTAAGCTTTGGCATAGGAACACTCTTTTAATTTGATGACGGTTATCCCCACTATTGGGAGATTTGGAACTATTATCAATGTCACTGTCCTACTGCCATTGAAAGGATTTCTAATAATGCCAGCAGAGACTAGTTGGATAATTTTGTTTCTATTACAAATGCCACTCATCTGACTACCTATGGAACGTAATTAGTTCTATCATTGTAACTGCACGTCTTTGACTTCCACTAGAAACCAGTGGCGAGCCTCCAGCAGCTGATATTTTGTCGACGAAGACTTCGGAGTTCCTGGACAAAGACCGTCAGATGAATCTGCTAATCCTGTGCAGAGCGAACCTGAGCGACCAGCCGCACCCGTACCTCCATTCATATTCAATTGGAGTTGATGGGACCATCCTGTCCAACGCGAGCTGGACCTCGGCCGTCTTGAGACCACGCCCGAACAGGTGTATTAATGTCACGTGTTCCGCAACTAATGGCGTCGGAATTACTTCCTCCTTATCGAGGCACTGTCCGAGGGGTGAGCAATAGGAAATCAAGAAGTATAACTCTTTCTCTCCCATCGCCTCCGCGACATAAAGCAAAAGAGTGATTCCATTTTGTCAAAATGCTTTGCGGGACATTTTCTAGAAAATTTGGAGATTCATTTGCAATAGTCTGGAGTAGTTTGGGACTTTATGGATTGGCGGCAAAAGCTGTGATTTACCGAATTTGATTTACCAAATAATACGCACTTTCCCCTTTTATAAATTTTAATGTAACAAACAACTAAACCGTGTTTGGGATTGAAGAAGGCTTCCTTTTACAACGAAATCTGTCAAGAATTTCATTATTCTGCTTTTCCCGAAGGAAAAAAGCGTTACACGCGTGCGTAACTGTAAAACCAGTCCTAGGGAGACTTTAGATGGTCATGATTACTTAATTAAGAATACAATGTGAGTCTCCTTGATTGACCCTGTATGTGCCATGGTGTTAACCCCCTTTGTGCCAAATTATTCTGAGACAGCAATGCAGTCCTGCTGGGGGAAAACATTCTATTTTTCCAATCTATGTAATTTTTATAGATTTTTGTTGCCCTCGACATGTAATGCGCAAAGTTGTAGAGAAAATGCCTACATTTTGCCTACCTACCGGAAGGTCGAAGGTCAAGTTAAAATGCTTATTTAAGTTCTTCCTTCACATCTAAAAAGTGACTCAAGGTATAATCTTGAAACTTAGTTCATATTTACGTATGTGCTACCTAACAGTGATTATCTTGGGGATTTCAGGTTCATAAGGTCAAAAATCAAGGGTCAAATGCCATGTCAAAATGCAAACAGGTTGCTTTGTAA
The DNA here is from genome assembly GCF_964275005.1 of Diadema setosum. Classification (NCBI taxonomy): domain Eukaryota; kingdom Metazoa; phylum Echinodermata; class Echinoidea; order Diadematoida; family Diadematidae; genus Diadema; species Diadema setosum. Next base: position 42,523,513 of record NC_092687.1, on the reverse strand, counting down.
TACTGAAATTAGACCTTTTTTTTTGTGGAAATTCCTCAATTCATTTTATACTTAAAAAAAGGTCAAGAGTCAAGTGAAAATCCTCAAAGCCCCAAATACCTGTTCTTTTACACAGTGTAGCCATTCATCCAATTTAACCTGGTGGAAGGAGAATAAACAATCAGCACATTTGTGACAAACATGCAAACTAGTCGCAAGAGCGACATTTCTCGTTTTAATAGTAATGTCCCATCCAAGTGTCTGCTTCACCGCTAGTATTGTTCATTACACATTTCCCACACATTGCTTCAATACAGCTGGATCCAGAGTTATTCATGTATATTATGTTTTAAAGAATATATTATGTCAGTCCTACTGTCGTGATAACTTTTGTGAACTTTTTTTTTTTTTTTTACAACATCATATGTATATCTCTTTCCATTTCTTAGACTCACCTGCGCCTAACATCATCTCTATCAAGGTAGAAGAAGACGAGGATGACTGGGGAACCAATCTCAGTATCTCGTGTCAAGTGGATCCGATCGATCAACCGTTTCCACCGATCAGTGTGTTCGAAATCGCCGCTGATGGAGACATTTTGTCAAGATCAAACTCATCTGCAACGATCATGGAAAATCAACCCAACCGGTGTATCGATATATCGTGTACCGGTATCAATCAATTCGGGGAGACGGTTTCTACGCGGAACTACTGCCCACTAAGAACAGGTAGATTTCTTATAGCTTCTGCTTATAGTAGAAAGGATAATAAAAATATCTATTTGACTGAGAGGTAATGTTTAAATGTGTTGAATTGCTTTTATATATTTCGGCTTTTTGGTGTCTTTATTGTGTTTTGCTTAGGCAAGTTGTATAGGCTTGTTATGGGTGGAAATAAAACAACTCAAGAGAAAAGAAATGGCCTGTTTAATTTCACATATTCTTTTAAAGTGTGATTGTTTTATGGTTATAATATTATGTACTTTCTGTTTTGACTGAACTTGGGGAGAAAAAGTTTGACCTGCTTTTGGATGAAGACAAATACATTTTATCTTCTCTCATAGGTCAAGCGCCCCCAGCGAGGAACATCCTCTCCATCGAGACCCAGGAGATCAATGGGGAAGGAAGCCAGGTCATTCTCATTATCACATGTCACATCAGTCTTCAAGACCAGCCGTTCCCACACCTTCACACTTACACCATCGGAGTCGACAACACCACGATCTCCTCGTCCAGCTGCGCCTCGGCTCTCTTCAGACCACGCCCAGGCAGCAGGTGCATCAATGTCACGTGCTCTGGGACTAACGGGATTGGTTGGACCTTCACAAGTGTTGAACACTGTCCAACTTTGGGCTCGGATAAAGGTATTAAAGTCAGCGCGATGAACTCTGATGATGATTCAAAGTTCAAGTTCCAAGTTTGAATTTATTTTCATTATCATCAAATAAACAGAGAAAATTATATACAATGTTTAAAGCAGAACTTTGTTTTGTAATAATTGCAAAATACATAAAGAAGTCATGGAGTGTATTAACAACTCTAAATTCATTCAGCCAATTTGACTCGATTTTGTAAGACATGTTCTAATAGTAAAAGTCACTCGATAGCAGGAATCAGTGTGTCTGTGTGTGTCTGTCAGTTGTTGTTTTACTCCTAAGAAACACTCAAAGACGGTGTCAAACTTATACATTATTGCTTCCTGTGATACGACCTGTGGTATGTAAGTGGACGAGAAATCTGGGGTCTTACAGTCTGGATGCAGAGTGAAATTTCCCCTTAACGGCTTTGTAGTTCTTTTTCTGTCGAAGTAATTTTCACTCAATATCATTTCACATAATATACATTGTATGGTCCTGCCTTACTACAGGTCCAATCGCTGGTCTTCGTCGAGGATTTCTTCAGCAACCGTCGACCACGTACGCCCTGCTCGTCGCCGTCTTCTTCCTGTCGTCGTTGACCTGTGCGACAGTAATAGTCAAGAGGAGAGAGACCACTGTCTTTTGAAAATTAAACGCCTTGTAATACATTCTTACCGTTTTTTCTGACTTTACTGCTTCTGCTGAATACAGCTGAACTTTGATCTTCAATCTGGCCTTCTTAATCATGACAGGGATAACCATGTTTGTTGTTTTGGTCTACGATAGGATACTTTTTAGTTTTGCTTCATTTTTCATTCTTAAACACTACACCTGCGTCTTGTTTTGATCCTGCTTATTATAAAACAACAAATTTTCATTTCATTTAGGACAGGACGTATCGCTTGCTATATTGCAAATGTATAGAGTTCATGCAATTTTGCTTATTTCCATAAATATGTAACATTGTGACTTTCTTTCAAAGTTTCAGGTTGAAATCTTTCATTTTTATATAATGATAATAATAAACTTTTATAAAGCGCTCATTCTACTTAAAAAGGTACTCATGAAGCTGTGGAAAGGAGCTTCTATGTTCTCTTCTTTCTTTACATAATTAGGCCTACCTGTTCATCACTCATGCCATGTGCTGTTTTGTAAATATCAAGATATTCATCATTTCGTTTCATTTTTAATATATGAATATGGCATTTGTTTAGAATAAGAGTAAGATTTGTCTTTTTCCATCTAGTGTTGCTTTTTGTTCTTTCCAATGCTTCTGAATAAAAAAGAGCATGTAACACTACTTTGAAAAAAGGGGAGAAACGTATTACCAAAAATCAAATAATGTCTCTCTTCGTGTTGCTTAAACCGCTGTTTATTACTGTTTCGGATCTCTCTAAGCAATAACATTTCATGACACTGATATGTGAAAGCCATGTCATATATACCTAATACCTACTGGTAATAGCAATTTCACTGCATTGTTGATGAGTGAACGAGCTACAGTTAGGTTAATGCTAAGCTGTTATTTTGCTTAATTACTGCATGACTCCAGTCTTGTTTAGAAACTGATAAACCGAATCACGTAAGGTGGATCTATTATTTTTGATTATGCAAAGCATATTACCCAGTAAAGATTGAGAAAGATGCCATTTTATCTCTCATCTGATTTCATTAATATGTTTTTGTATTGACAGGAATGTCTCGTATGCGTATTGGTTTGTGTGTGTGTGTGTGTGTGTGTGTGTCTACAATATCATGACAAACTGACTGCATATTACAGACTGAGCTAGAGAAATTTTCTGTATTTTTAAAGGACAAGTCCACCTTCATATACATGTGGGTTTTGTGAATGCAGCAACATTAGTAGAACACATCAGTGAAAATTTGAGGAAAATCGGACAATCTGTTCTAAAGTTATGAATTTTTGAAGTTCCTGCTCTGTCACGACTGGACAAGAAGACTACTATAGCTTGTGATGTCACATGTGGACAACAATAATTTATAAAGAAATTATAGAGAAAATTCAACACATTTTCAGTTTCCTCGCATAACAAAAGAACACATTACATAACTTCTCTCTTTCAGAAAGCAGGGGAAATAATATACGTCAGTAACAAGCCGAAGAAATGTGCACTTTATTCAAAGGGTGAAGTTTTGTGAAATTCTCTTTTTACTTTCCTTATATCGTTGTACGCATTTGACATCATACACTGTGATATTTTTATTTTATTTTTTTATCCAGCAGCGACTTCGCAGATACTTTAAAAAAATCAAAACTTTTGAATGAATTCTCTGATTTTCCCCAAACTTTCACAGATGTGTTCTACTAATATTGTGGCCTTCACTCAATCCAATGAACATGCATATGAAGGTGGACTTGTCCTTTACCACCTTTGTCACAAATACGTTTTTACTATTCGCAATATTTGTGACCGAAATCGTGAAAATTTTGTCGAAAATTACAGTTTTGGAGGTTTCAAAACATGATTATAAATAAATAAATAAATCATATATATATATATATATATATATATATATATATATATATATATATATACCTACGTATCTGCAGTCTAAACATATAACACTCTACCGTAAAGTTGATTTGATATGACATTACAGATACGGAAGTGTTACATATGTTTGTATTATAAAGTCATTTTGCTTCATTTATCAGCTTTGTTGTGTTTAAGGTCATTCCTGCCTTGTTCTAGACCGAATGTGATTCCTGTATGATGTCTCTTTTTCTTCTCGTACGTGTGTTAGTTGTGGTGATTTGATGAGCATATGTGTGCGTATTAAAGGGAAAGCTGTGTTCAGCGATAATGGTAAAATCCGCACTGCATATGAAAGAAAAGTTGGATAAGCTTTCAGATTTTTGTTCACTTCTTCATTCATACATGATACAAGACGTAGGTGTGTGTTTGGATTTTTTTTTTTTTCGTTTCGAACATTTTCGCATTTGCATGCAATCAATTCCAGTCAAAACATAGGAGAGTAATAATATATATATATGTGACCCTGCACCACAAAACAAACAAAAAGTCGCCAGACATGGATTTTTAGCTCAAGTTCAGGTTCAAGGTCAAGTTTATTTTCCTCTTTCTCAGTGATGGGATTACAAAATGATTGACAGTAAAACAAGAATACAAAATATATACAACCATACCTTTTGATTGGAGAAGTAAGAACAAAAAAACGTACTTAACACAAATGTATATGGTCATTATCATCTGAAGATGTCACAAGTAAATGTCAGAAATATGATGGGGCCTAGTGTAAACGCAATGACGCTTGTTAAACTGTAGGTTCCCGAATTCGTAGGCGTGGAATTATACGGAGAACGAACATTTTTATCTTGACCAACTAAAGTTATACCAGTGCAAGGGCAGATTTTGAAAGAGCACTCTCTAAGCTTTAAAGGGTGTGTACAGTTCTGGTCGAGGTGAGGATTTAGCTTTTAACGTTTTGCGAGATATTCGGAAACCACTCTGTGAGATGTCAAAGAGCATGCAGTTCTAAGGGGAATCAAAAGTTTATTTGATGAAAATCGGTTTTGAAATGGCTGAGATATCCAAAAAACAAGGTGAAACAAAGAGATCCTAATAAAGTTGTGGCATGTCGCCTTTTATTATTAGCACTTTTTTAGATATCTCAGCCATTTGAAAACGAATTTTCATCAAATAAACATTGAATCCTTCTTAAAATTACATGCTCTTTCATATTTCATAAGAGGCTTTTCATTATCTCACTTAGGAATGTTCAAAACATGAATCCCCACCTCAACCAGTACTGTACAGTCCCTTTAAAATGATGTATAACTCAATTCAAATGAATTCTCTTAACTTATATTAATACTAGAAGAAAACACACACTCTGGAAAGTGTGAACTGAGAAAAGAGGTTCTGAAGTATAGGATCTATTCAAGTGCTTTAATCTTTAATAAGCCGTGCTACCTGTGCCATTAATGGGACAAAATATGATGTTAACCACTGTAGAACCAACAGATAAGGGATTATTTGATTAAGCTGAAAGTAAGCATGGTCTATCAACACATTCTGACCATGATAAATGTCAACTTCCAGAGCAGTAGCATTATCCTTTCAAAAGTTATCAGAGTTGAAAGTGAAGAGGGTGCGAGGGATTTTCAAGAAATAAAAGGAGCCTGTATCAAAAACCTGACCACAATACTCTACCAAAGAAAGAAAGAAAGAAAGAAAGAAAAAAAAAAAGATGTTGTAGAAAAATTGCTGAAAGCCCACCACTTTCAAAGCAGTAGCACTATCCCTTCAAAAGTTACTAGAGTTGAAAGTGAAGAGTGTGGACAAGGTTTTTCAGAAATGAAAAAGGGATTCTAAAGACACACGTAATCACACTATTCTACCAAAAATGTTCGAGATAAAATGCTTTAAAAAAACACACTTTCCTGCCCATTTTATGATACCAAATTTTAACATAATGTAAAAGAAGACCCGCTCTTTCAGAAAATATGAAAAAGTCAAGTTCGCCTAGGTTGACACATTTCACTTATTTTCAGTCCTCACGCAAAATCAGTGTGTGCGACTTTATGTTCGTTTTGAGGTGCACGGTCACATATATGAAGAGTTTGTTCGCAAAACCTAATAAGTCCATTTTTGAAGATCTTTAAGTACGGTCTCGACATAAAGTACAAAATAATACCTTTTAAATGATATATTGGTCACTACATATAAAGGTACATTTTTGAAGTTATGGTCAAAAGAAGCAATTTTTTTTTTCATTATTCTCTCTATTTTTCTTGAGCTTTAATCGCAAATATCTCCATTAAGTTGGCAAATATGGACTTATCGGTTTTTGCGAATAAAGTCTTCATATATATATATATATATATATATATATATATACATATAGAACGACCCAAGTCCAATTTTTGGCCAAATTCAGTTTGACATGGAAAATTATAGCTTATGCATGGATTCATCTTGTGTATAAATGATAAATCCTAATTACCCCCGGAAGTGCCTGAAATAAATGAGTTAAATCTTATATGAATGTAAGAATGAAGGACTTGGGTCATTCTACATTCATATTATAGCGCCCTCTCTCGTCCTCTCATCTCTATAGCAGAATTTCATGTATATGAATCAAATAACGACCCAAGTCCATATGAATCAAAGAACGACCCAAATCCATCACACAAAATGGCGTCTCCACAATTAATGTTAATGTTAATTGTCATAATGATATATGTTCTAATTTGTTTTTACAATGTTGCCTTCCCATCACAGTTAAATAGAATATTATTGGACAAACAAAAAAGATATGAAGTTTTTTTTTTAGTTTACTCGAAATGGTCTTCCATGGACTTGGGTCGTTTTTATATTCATATACTCATATATATATATATATATATATATATATATATATTTATTTATTTATTTATTTATATATACAAATTTACACAGACATTAGGTACTACTTAATTGACGACACAAACTGAAAAAAAAAATGCTTGCGCACTAATATTGTCATATCTCGTCTTTCTCAGGCGTATGTCTATATTGCGATGGCGTGAGATTTGTGAAAGCCCTCTAGCCCTCAACTTGAGCTGAGCTGTAATTTCTTATCTCACTAAAGCTGGCCTAGCCAATCAGAATAAAAACGATTAACACGCAACATTCCTCTTGTAGAGCTACTCCACTAGTATTAAATTAAACGTAACACACGACCAGGTCGTCAGCTTGGTCAAAGCTGTACGACACAGAAGCATTTTTCCTGTTACTTTATTAGATAATTACATTGCACATCTTTTCAATGAAAATATGTTGTGTCCACGCTTTATGTTTTTGACCTCAGTCAAATGATTTCTCGAATTTTTCTCCAATTATATTAAAAAAAAAAACCTGTTATATAAAATATAATTCCTTATCTGTAATTCAGAGTTAATCGCAATATAGTACATGTTTAAAAGAACTACATAAGATTCAGGTGACGGTAATGTTTACATATAGACCAGAGTAGACTGGGAATTCCTCAGTAAGACAAATTTCCTTTGTGTACTGCTGATATCCGTAGATTAGCAAAATCGTCATTGTAATAGTAATGGTTGTCATTACTTAAAGAAGAATCGTGGTCGCAAGGTCGTGCTTTGATGAAGGAAGCGGCGCAGCAGCGGGACCACGTCGGTGTCTATAGTTTACTTCCCGTTCTTGTGCCGCTGTTCCTACGCTCAGAAAAATCTGGAATTCCTTGCTGGAACTACTATTCAAAATAGGTCAATCTTGATGGGGAGATAGGGAAGAAATTTTGAAAAGGTTCAACATTTCTTCCCGACCTGTAAAATTGCCCGATCCAACCCCATCACCCAAACGTGGTGCTACGATGCTCCCGGTCCCCGTACACTTTTGCAGCTCTCTCCCGATCTGACAGATTGAATAGATCGGGGTGCAGATCATGATAATGGAACGGGAGCTTAATAGCCAAATAAAATCACATGTGGGGGCACTTTAGGAATACTATGTGGGGCCCCGTACAGCTATAACTGGTTTCGGTGTTTTTGATACCTCGTGGTGTATTACTTCCATTGCAAAAGAAATTAAAGCGATGATTCTTTTCACTTGACAACTTGAAATAAAGTAATATACGGGAGCACTTTCCAGCTACTGACTGGGGACCCCTCAAAGAATAAAAATTACTGCATGGTGTTTCAGGTATCTCAGCTTTCACTTCCACTGCCAAGGAAACTATAGGAATACATGACTCTTTTCGCCTAAAAACTCTTAATTTACATGAGATGGGAATACCTTGGGGCTATACCTGTCAAGGGCCCTGCACAGCATAATATAGGTTTTCGCACCTTTTTCAATTCAATTCCTTATTGCTGCATTCAATTTAGCAAAATTTGGCCTAGATGACATGGTATTTCAATTTCATGATCTCTTCATTCAAGTTCATTTGGAACATTCACATTACCTCTGACCTTATTCTAAATAACATCTTTTCAACTAAAATTCACATGACAAGCACCATTTCACTATCCATTCATTAATGAATTCACAATGATATAGTCACGTGATCACGTATATGCTGCGCTCGTTCATTCAAATTGATTTCTTGGCATCCAATTTACCATGTTCTGCAGTCAATTTTTTCATAGCAGATATGTTCATGTTTTACATCTTTCCTTATTTTCTTTCATTGTAGTTATTGTTTTGTAAGCATCATAACATTTCATGTTTTCGTATTCGTTTAGGAGACTTTGACAACCGTTTTTTTTTTTTTTTATGTGCTTATTGAGTCCGACGAAGCACGTAGCCACAAGTTATCTGGCGGTTGCGAGTGCTTTTTTTTTCGAGTGGTCGGAAAGTTCCAGGACGTCAATGTTATGATCCTCATTTTTTTTTAATTCTTTCTATATCTTCTAGAGATATACGTATGTATCTATTGTGCTGTCATGACTATAAAAAAGATGAAGTTAATCTGCAGTACTGGTACACGTAGGCCTATAATGACATGTATGAAAGAGAAGGGGCATTACAGAACAAACAAATCGAGTTATACAAGGTAAAAAATAATGATACTTTTACTGCTTAACAGTATAATGATATTATGGATGAAACAAAAAGTCACATAGAAAGAAACGTTAAAATGTTCTCACCTTTTTTTTTTAAAGAAACAGCATGATGTAAATTTGAATGATCACGTTTGGAATTTGACTGCCTTTCGCGAAATGGAATGACTGAAATACCCTTTTCTGCAAGTATATAGGGTACCAGACAATTTAAATACAAATTTTACGATTTCGAAAGCCACATGTGCAAATTTCATTGATGGAATGATGCTAAATTGAACGCACAAGTTACAATTTTGAAAGACAGACTATGCGACAATTGAATGAACCTTCTATCAAATGAACCGACAAAATTGCGAATTGGCTGGAAAAACCTAACTGGCTTTGGTGTTTTGGGTATCTATAATGTATACTAAGGCCTACTTCGATTGTAAAGGAAAAACAACCATGACTCTTTTCAGCTAAATTATGTCATGTATGTGGGGGAGGGGCACTTTATGGCTACTGTACCGGGTCCAGTACAGGATGAAATGACTGGTTTTCGTGATTTCGTCATCTCGGTTGTGCACTATACAGAAATACTAGTATGCTAAATTCCTTTGCGAATTTCTTTGGTGTTTTGCTACTGCAGCCTATAGGACCCCGTATACAGGATAAGATGACTTGCTTTGGTGTTTGGGATGTCTCTGTTCAGTAGGCCCTAATATTTCCATTACAAAAGAACTTGTAAAACCATTTTCAGCTGATTCACAGTATATGGATGGGACACTGTGGAGCTGCTGTCTGGGCCCCCGTACAGGATAGAATAACTGGCTTTGGTGTGTTGGATATCGCTGATAGGTATACTTCTTCCAGTACAAAAGAAATTAGCCGTGACCCTTTTCAGCTGAATAAAATCAATGTGTGTGCTGGGGGGGGGGGGGGGGGCACTTTGGGGCTACTGTCTGGGGCCCCGTACAGGATAAAATAACTGGCTTTGGTGTTTTGGATATCTCTGCTGGGTACTACTTCCAATTGCAAAAGAAATTAGCCGTGACCCTTTTCAACTGAATAAAATTAATGTGTGTGTGTGTGTGTGTGTGTGTGTGTGTGTAGGGGGGCACTTTGGGGCTACTGCCTGGGGCCCCGTGCAGGATAACATAACTGGCTTTGGTGTTTTGGATATATATCTGATGGGTACTACTTCCATTGCAAAAGAAATTAGCCGTGACCCTTTTCAGCTGAATAAAATTAATGTGTTTGTGTGTGTGTGTAGGGGGCACTTTGGGGCTACTGTCTGGGGCCCCGTGTAGGATAAAATAACTGGCCTTGGTATTTTGGATATCTCTGATGGATACTACTTCCATTGCAAAAGAAATTAGCCGTAACCCTTTCAGCTGAATAGAATCAATGTGTGTGTGTGTGGGGGGGGGGGGGGCACTTTAGGGCTACTGTCTGGGGCCCCGTACAAGATAAAATAACTGTCTTTGGTGTTTTGGATTTTTCTGATGGGTATATACTTCTTCCATTGCAAAAGAAATTATCCGTGACCCTTTTCAGCTGAATGAAATTAATGTGTGTGTGTGTGTGTGTGTGTGTGTGTGTGTGTGTGTGTAGGGGGGCACTTTAGGGCTACTGTCTGGGGCACCGTGCAGGATAAAATAACTGGTTTTGGTGTTTTGGATATATCTGATGGGTACTACTTCCATTGCAAAAGAAATTAGCCGTGACCCTTTTCAGCTGAATAAAATTAATGTGTGTGTGTGTGTGTGTGTGTGTGAAGGGGGCACTTTGGGGCTACTGTCTGGGGCCCCGTACAGGATAAAATAACTGGCTTTGGTGTTTTTGGATATCTCTGATGGGTACTACTTCCATTGCAAAAGAAATTAGCCGTGACTCTTTTCAGCTGAATAAAATCAATGTGTGTGTGTGTGGGGGGGGGGGGGCACTTTGGGGCTACGGTCTGGGGCCCCGTACAGGATAAAATAGTTGGCATTGGTGTTTTGGATATCTCTGATGGGTACTACTTCCATTGCAAAAGAAATTAGCCGTGACCCTTTTCAGCTGAATAACACCATATGGGTGGGCCCTTTGGGGCTACTGTCTGGGGCCCGGTACAGGATAAAATAACTGGCATTGCTGTTTTCATGATGAGTACACCCAAAGGAACAATATCCACCAACTATTGTCCGTGACCCCCTTCGGCTGAATAAATGCATTTTCGGGCCCCTTTTTGTGGCCCATAGGCTTACGGTACAGGATGTGACTTGCCAGCAGTTCCTTTTATTGGCCCTTGGCCACATCCTAATATGATGAGACCATCAAAAAGTGTGACCCTTTTCAGCTGAATAAATCTTCTGGGCCCCCGGTCTATGTCGTTCGTTTAGGACGGATAATGTGCGGTAAAAGAATCGGCTTTCTTGTACGCTTCCATTATTGTGTATTGATAATATGTGTGAATGTCTCTCTGCATGGGGTAAGATGACCCTCCCTTGAGTGTCCAAAACGGACCATGGACCGTCTGGCCGTATGTAGTAATGATTGCACATTGATCTTGTTTGTGGTGTTGTGTGTGAGGGAGTGTGTGTGTGTGTACATTGTACATTGTTGATATAATTTCAGTATGTAGAGTGTGCTCTGCAAAAAAAAAAAAAAGAAGAAAAGTTATGTTAAAAAAGCTGATTCAGAAGCACAAGTTGTGTGGGCGTGTGTGTGTGTGTGTGTGTGTGTGTCTGTCTGTCTGTCTGTGTGTCTGTGTGTGTGTGTGTGTGTGTGTGTGTGTGTAATGAGGCATATGAAGAGTTTGTTCGCAAAAACCGATAAGTCCATTTTTGAAGATTTTGAAGTACGGTCTCTGTCATAAAGTATGTACAAAATAATACCTTTTAAATGATATATTGGTCACTACTAGGTACATTTTTGAAGTTATGGTCAAAAGAAACAATTTTTTTCTTATTATTCTCTTTATTTTTCTTGAACTTTAATCGCAAATATCTCCATATGGCAAATATGGACTTATCGGTTTTGGCGAACAAACTCTTCATAAATTGATTTGATTAGGTTGATCAATATAGCTCTTTCTGAGAGTCATGCAGAATTTCATGTCATTTTTTTATTTTTTTATTAACATGATATGATTGGAACAAAATGCCCCAAAATGTATTGTACTGTATTTTAGAAAAAAAAAAATTACCAGCAAAAGGGAGAAGCCACTATATACACACATGTATATATGAAGAGTTTGTTTGCAAAAACCGATAAGTCCATTTTTTAAAATTTTGAAGTACGGTCTCTGTCATAAAGTACAAAATAATACCTTTTAAATGATACATTGATCACTACATATAAAGGTATTTTTTTTTGAAGTTATGGTCAAAAGAAGCAAAAATTTTCTTATTATTCTCTTTATTTTTCTTGACCTTTAATCGCAAATATATCCATTTGACAAATATGGACTTATCGGTTTTTGCAAACAAACTCTTCATATATTAAAAAAAAAAAAAACTACACAAAGTATACCGTTCAGAGATCTGATGTTCAAAGCTTTTCATTTGATTTTAAGTAAACACTACGAGAAAAACTTACAAAAATAATGACAAAAAGGAGCAATATTGCAGTAAAAGGCTAAAAATTAACAACGGAATGCCCATTCATCAAACTTATAACTATGGAAAACAAGTTCATGTGAAAGTACTTGATATTTTTTAATGAAATTAAAATGATAAATTAATAATGATTTTTTCCACTGTTTTCTTCCCTAGAAATTTGCTTTGAAATGCTCTATAAACGCGACTTTTGTGCTCCGTTTTTGCAAATAGTCCCTAGTATACTTTATCATATTTTTTTTTTACTCTAAAATTTTGCACAGCTCATACCAATTATATTTCCATATGTAAGAGAAAAATAATCAAATTATGTCACGCAGATAAAAGACACATTATGGGCCCCTCTGGCAGGGCCGCTCGACACTAACATAATAAATTATTTTCTTTTTTTTTCTTTGGTGGCTCGTTCCTCCATTGAATTCTTTACTATTGAATTTTATTGGCCTGAAGAAAAAAAAAAATGCCGTGATCAAAAAAAAAAAAAAAAAAAATCACAGTCTTAGTTGTTCAATTGGGCCACCAAAAGATAACTTCCGGTAATTTATGGAATTGTAGTGCATGGCCTTTGTCAATCGATAAAGCTGAATCTTCCCTAGAGGCATATTTCCTCCTTGAATTTTTTTTTTTTGGAAGTTATAATTATATTTTTACTTTAGGGCATAAGGAGAAGGTTTAAACTTTAAACTGTGTCAGAAATTGCACATTGTATTCTTATCTTATTCGAACTAATCCAACCTTGTGTTATGGAGATTCATATTTCATTGGCTTCGTGGTCTAGTTTAGTAACCATGTCATGAAGCACTTTTGCCCGTTTATAAGGAAACGTGATACAACAGTAGGAACCAGGAATAGGTGGTAGGCTTAGGCATAGGCATAGGATCGAATAGAATTTAGGACTTAATAGACGGTTAGATTCGTAGGATTGTACCTGAAGATGCCCACACCGTGGTTAGATCTTGGAATTAACATAGTAATTAATGTATCTCGGCTTATAAGAACGACGTCAAACTGACGTCTTTTTTTCTTGGTTTATTTTCGTCAACGTGACGTCTTTAGGACGTCTTTTTTTAGTACCAATACGCGTAAAAAAAAGGTCGTAAATTGACGTGTAAACGACATGTGTATGACGTTAACTGATGTGATATTTTGTCTTTCAAGCAGTAATCTAAACGTCATTAAGACGTCTTTGTAAAACCACCTAAACGTCAGACAGACGTCACAAATATTACGTCTTCCATTAAACAATCGGCCGTGATTTGGCAAAACAACGCATCTGAAAATTTGTGGTTTGTCAGGTTTTTAGCTTTTTAGATAAATTACGCCATTTTTTATCATCTGTCAAAATTTCAACTCTGAAAGTGATATCAATTTTTAGAAAAATGCATTTGAATTTCAGCGATTTTTCAAAATAAGTCCAAATAATTTGGCAAAACAACGTAACTTACTTACGTTGTTCTGCCAAAACAGTTGCTGTCCCTGAATCTCATTTGAGCTTCCGGTTTTTCTGGCAGAATAACGCATCTTCTTTGTGTGACATGGCAGAACAACGTAACTGCTGCAGTTACGTTGTTTTGCCATGTCACACAACGAAGATGCGTTGCCTCGGACTGAACTGAACCGCCGCCGCGCCCGCTCTTATGCATGCCGCACATGCAGAGCGCAGTGCAGCAGATTAACTGCCGAGTACCAAAACGCAGATACGTTGTTCTGCCAAATCACATTCCCTGCGCAGGATGATGCGCAGAGAGGCTTCATGCTGCACGTTGCAGATACGTTGTTCTGCCTTGCTACAGCCGAGTACCAAAATGCAGATACGTTGTTTTGCCAAATCACGTTCCCTGCGCAGAATGATGCGCAGAGAGGCTGCACGCTGCAGGCTGCAGATACGTTGTTCTGCCGTGCTAATGCCGTGGTGCGCAGAACAACTTGCGTTGTTTTGCCAAACCACGCACGTGGTCCGAAGTTTGGGTGTTTTGGCAAAACAACGTATCTACAAAAAATCTTTGATATTTTGAACAAAAAAGCTCTTTTTGACTTAAATTCTGACTAGATACTAGAAGAATGATATAAGCCATGTTTTTAAAAAAGTTTCTTGGAAAATTAATCGACTGGAGAGAAATGGGAGCAATTCTAGTACTCTGAGGCTTCAAAATCTAAAATCGCGAATATCTCGAAAGTACCAGAATGCAGATACGTTGTTTTGCCAAATCACGGCCGAGATAAGACATTTTGACGTCAGGCTAAGACGTTCCAAAATGACGTCCATTTTCTTTGTTTATTTACGTTGTTAAGATGACATATTAGACGTCTTTCTGACGTCTAAACATGACGTCTTTTTTACGTCTTCCATTTGAGCAAGATTACGTATTTTTGTCGACAGTTTACGACGTCTTTCTGACGACAGCGCTGACGTGAAATAGACGCCATTCTGACGTGTCTCTGCTATCAGGGTAGCCCTATCTTGCACGATTAACAGAAGTGTTTTTTTTTTTCTGTTTTTCTTTTTTCAGTTTGATTACGTTGATTACGTTAACTGTTAGTAGACCTGGGTTCTATTCGTTTCATTGTGAAAACGATGAGTGACATCAAAAGAATTCTGGTGCCAATAAAAAGATATCATTAAAAATAAATAAATAAAAAAATACATCTTAGAACGTGTTAGGCCGCCTCGCGGGATGGATCACGGACGGCATACCATAATGCTTGCTGCCCTCAACGATGCGCTGGCGGTATATTGTCCGTGAGATCTGTTTTTTCCTTTAGGCAATGAATCCGTCTTGTTTATATTGAAAATGATGATTTCGGTGCTGAAATAC
Source organism: Diadema setosum (assembly GCF_964275005.1). Classification (NCBI taxonomy): domain Eukaryota; kingdom Metazoa; phylum Echinodermata; class Echinoidea; order Diadematoida; family Diadematidae; genus Diadema; species Diadema setosum. The sequence goes on along the minus strand of NC_092687.1, from coordinate 42,508,228 downwards.
CATCAAATTTCTAATCACCCCAGGACGATCAGCTCACGCCTGATCACTTTTAGATCACCACAGCTGAAGAGCGCCGGCGACGTGACCAAAGTGGCTCAGAGGTAAATTAATACTCCACTGAACTATGCTCTAACGTTAGTGGCAGTGCCAGTGGTGGTTTTATTCGGTCATTTTGTGTGCACGTACCAATTATCAGAAATCCACAAACAAAAACCGGTCACTGGACTAGTGCATTGTCAATGAAAGTCCAGCTTTTATTCTGCAGAAAATGCTGTGCAAGAGAATACATAGTTTTGGATTCAGTAAAAAGTACCTAATCGTGAAATGGAAGGTCTTATTGTAACGTTAGACCCCCGTGACCTAACTACTGTAACGTTAGGTTTAGGTTAACCCCGTCGCGGGGCGCTGTAACACAGTAATACGTATTTGTCCGTATGGGGTCGCTGCTGCGGTTAGGTTTAGGTAACCTAACTGTTAGATCTAATTAACGTTATAGGCCTATTACAGTTGGTTATGGTTAACGTTAACTTTTTACCAAATTTTAGAGTAGCAGACCCAGTTTGCGGCAGGTTAAGGCCTTTTCAAGCCAGGGTATAGATCAACGGCTATCCTGGGGTGGTATTCTGTAACTTAGTGTAAGGATCCTAGGACAGCTCTCGCTCCTAAATACGCGATTGGTATTCTGTAACACCGCGCGTAGGACGAGAAATAGGATAGTGACGTCAGGGATCCTTATTTCTCTCCCAGCTTAGGATAGGGATGTAACTTGATATGTTAATTAGATATAATTAACGTTAGATGTTAATGAGATCTTAAGATAAGTGGTATTCTGCAAGCACAAGTAGGATCAAGTTTAGGAGCAAAAATAAGGATAGCCTCTAGGCAATCTTTCTCTGGCGATTATGCCGGGCTATTGCGTCTATAGGCCTACTGAAGACCCACTGTCTCTTATTTTGTATCAATGTAAAGTTTATGTTCATGAACAAGAAAATAAATACGGGTCAATCCACGTCAAATCATCCAATTTTCAGAAAAGTTGTCACCCGACCCCCTCCGATTTTCTTACAAATCGCACCAAATGTTCCCCAAAGTGTCTGACGGAAAATCCCAAAATATTTTGCCCCAAGGTCAATTGGTTGCTAAGATACAGCCTCACATAGCAACCGGTGCGCATTCCAAAAAATTAGTTAAAAGAAAATTGGGCATTTTTGATTGACTGTTTTAGCTTGGATATTTATGCAAAAGTGTTCATTATCTGGAAATTGAGAGAACTTTATAGTCTTTGCAAGAAAAACTGACTGTGACGCGAAATTGACTTTTCGTTAACGTGCACGAGGTCACCGAAAATGGTGTTAAATGTTAATTTTGAAAATTTTAATGCATATTTAGAAGCTAATATCTTCCACATTTCATCACCTTAGGTTCTAAAATATTATGCTGTTGAAGGCTTTGACTCGCTCAGTAATTTTGAAAAAAATCGGCGCATTCATGATCACCGTTTTTACGGAGAGCGCCCTCAAAGTTGACAAAAATGAAAAATGTGCCAAATTCAAGGTCACGGATCACCCTTCGTCCCACCTAGGAATGGCATCAATTTTTGTGTATTGATAGACATTTACCTATATTATCTTGGGTTACCAAAGAAATTTTGCTCCCGAAATGTTCAATGGCAAATTTACCCCACCGAAAATGGTCGTAAACGGCCAAATTCCCACGTAATATCACATATTGGGTTTAGAGGACATTTCAGATGTCCACGCTTTCAAAATGAAAAGCACTAGCCCTGTGATATATGCAGTAGGGATAGTCTGTTACACATATTTTAGTAATATAAACCACAAAACACTTTTATCACATAATAATGACCTTGAAATTTAATCCAAAATTTGATAAAAAACAATAAATCGCTCCATTTTCCTCATTGCACTGCATGTAAATGTGTTTTGAAAGACTTTTCACAGAGCAATATTTCAAGAATTATGAAAGCTGACAGCCTACAATATCAAGGTTCTAAAGTATTTGTGCTCTTCTTTCAGATTTAGTGTCAATTTGATCATGAATGTTATACCCTTGACCTTGAAGTACTTCTAAAAATAGCTGTAAATTTGTAAACTACAAAGTACACACAGGACAGGTGTTTTATGGCATGATACACTTGTGATTCTTCCACAAACACAAAAGCTTTTTATAGTGTAAATGTTATATACTGGAATTATTCTATACATGCTTGCAAGATATGTTCCAATCAATTGCTTTGTTCTGACAATGACCCTCAATTTATGACCTTCAAAATCATGAGAAATGTCTATTCCTCTCCATAAAGACCTGTATTAAAGTACGTAATAATAATTGATAATTATGGACATTAAAAAATTTGTATTCTAGCCTGTGAAACGCACATTAAAAGGACTGAGAGTCTTCTTTTTCGGGGAATTTGTTCTGTACCTAATGAAAACTTTCAAAATCATTTCAATTCTTATGTATTTTCTTGTTTTTGGAAATTCTTAAGTATTTCTTTGTTTTTATTTTCTGCAGCATAACCATGTTTTTTTTTATTGGAAATTGTCACAGCCCACTTTTCTACCATAACTAGAATAGAATTAACCAATCAAAGTGATAGATAGTAAAAATGGTCAAGTTTTTATGAGTTTCACCACAAAAAGCACTGTTTTCCATAGGAAATGCACACAAAATCACAAAATATTACCATCCCCATTTTTGATTGAAATTGAGGGTCATTGTCAGAACAGAGTAATTAATTGTAACATATCTCGCAAACACGTATAGATTAATTCCAGTATATAACATTTACATCATAAAAAGCTTCTGTGTTTGTGGAAGAATAACAAGTATATCATGCCATAAAACACCTGTTGTGTGCGTAATTTGTAGTTAACAAATTTACAGCTATTTTTAGAAGCACTTCAAGGTCAAAGATATAACATTCATGATCAAATTGACACTAAATCTGGAAGATGAGCAGAAATAGTTTAGCACCCTAATATGGTAGAATGTCAGCTTTCATAATTCTTGAAATATTGCTCTGTGAAAAGTCTTTCAAAACACATTTACATGCAGTGCAATGAGGAAAATGGAGCGATTTATTGTTTTTTTATCAAATTTTGGATTAAATTTCAAGGTCATTATTATGTAATAAAAGTGTTTTGTGGTATATATTACTAAAATATGTGTAACAGACTATCCCTACTGCAAATATCACAGGGCTAGTGCTTTTCATTTTGAAAGCGTGGACATTTGAAATGTCCTCTAAACCCAATATGTGATATTACGTGGGAATTTGGCCGTTTACGACCATTTTCGGTGGGGTAAATTTGCCATTGAACATTTCGGGAGCAAAATTTCTTTGGTAACCCAAGATAATATAGGTAAATGTCTATCAATATACAAAAATTGATGCTATTCCTAGGTGGGACGAAGGGTGATCCGTGACCTTGAATTTGGCACATTTTTCATTTTTGTCAACTTTGAGGGCGCTCTCCGTAAAAACGGTGATCATGAATGCGCTGATTTTTTTCAAAATTACTGAGCAAGTCAAAGCCTTCAACAGCATAATATTTTAGAACCTAAGGTGATGAAATGTGGAAGATATTAGCTTCTAAATATGCATTAAAATTTTCAAAATCAACATTTAACACCATTTTCGGTGACCTAGTGCATGTTAACGAAAAGTCAATTTCGCGTCACAGTCAGTTTTTCTTGCAAAGACTATAAAGTTCTCTCAATTTCCAGATAATGAACACTTTTGCATAAATATCCAAGCTAAAACAGTCAATCAAAAATGCCCAATTTTCTTTTAACTAATTTTTTGGAATGCGCGCCGGTTGCTATGCGAGGCTGTATCTTAGCAACCAATTGACCTTGGGGCAAAATATTTTGGGATTTTCCGTCAGACACTTTGGGGAACATTTGGTGCGATTTTTAAGAAAATCGGAGGGGGTCGGGTGACAAGCACTGGATGATTTGACATGGATTGACCCATACATGAATCGTATAACAGAGTTGTCTGTTCCTCTCATACTGAGGATTCTAAATCTGCAGTCTATAATGCTCGAAACAGGTGTATTCTTTATCTAGCTCTGTGGTATGTGTTTATTTGTTTGTTGTTCTCCATTTTCAATTCAATTCACACTTCATTTTATTCGGCCCAAAATAAATAAAAAGTACATTATGTACACAATAACAACAAAAGCTATTGTTATAATTATAATTGATATTGTAATAATGATAATTATTATCATTATTAATATTAGCATTATTATTATTATTATCATCATTATTATCATTATTATTATTATTATTATAAGTATTATTATTATTATTATTGTCATAATTGTTGTTATCATTATTATTATGCTCAACGTCTGCCCGAACGTCATGCAGACGCAGTGCAAGTAGCCTACCTTCGCCGCCCACATTACGTGACTCTCGAAGTCGTTGCTATGAAGATCTAGTAACCAAAGAAAAAGAAACGTATGCAGTGTGCTTCTAGGTCGCGTGAAGAATAAAGCAGGGCCGGCGGAACGTTTTTAAAAGTGTGGGGGCCTACTTCCGGGTTTCATGAGCTAACAAGAAAAAAAAAATAATAAAAGAAAGGTCCTAAGCTCCTCTCACCCTTTCCATTTCTGGGTTTCTTCAGTTGAGAAGCGAATAAAAAAAAGTCTACATGGGAAAAACATAACCTTACCGTGCTCCGCACACTTCAAGATCTCTATCTATTTATATTTAGTGCCACTTACGTACTTCCGGGTTAAAAAAAATTGTGGGGGCCCAAAGTGATGACACCTTATGTATTTCTTTGTATGGTGCACAAAAAGTGTGGGGGCCTGAGCCCCCATGGCCCCCACGGTTCCGTCGGCCATGTAAAGTACTAGTATATAATGCAATTAACGATCCATACGCCGCTCACATTATTGTTACAGAGCTACCAAGTCTCACGCATTCTGCGTGAGACTCAAGCATTTAGGGGCCATCTCACGATCTCACGCATGACACCCATTTTTTTTTCTCACGCATCGGGCGAAGTGTGCAACTTGGGCCTATAATAATGAGCATAGCTCAAAAGATTAAAGTGATAGTTGCAATTGAAGTTATATTTCCCTTTTGTCTTTCAAAATAAGTAAAAAATAGTCACTTATGTATGCACCTGATCGCACCATTAAGAACTAAAAAATTGAAAAAGCTCCCTACCGTGGGAGGCCACAGGGGGGGGGGGGGACCCCTACCACACCCTCGCTCGCATATTCCCATGCCGAGATGCCGAGTCATGAAAATCTCACTCCTAAATTTTTTTGAACTTGGCATCCCTGTTGTTAAGACGTACGTAGTGTGTGACGCAACCCGGTGATCTAACAGTCCATGTGCATGGGTTAACATTTTTTTTTTTCAAAACGTAGTGAACTTACGTGTTTAGATACGGTTACAGCTCATTATTCCGAAGGTTCGTTATTCCGAAGGCTCTTCCAGTCCGAAGATTCGTTATTCCGAAGGTTCGTTATTCCAAATTTCATTTTCGAATTAACAAATCTTCGGAATAACGAACCTTCGAAATAACGCCACAAAATAATATTCAGATTAACGAACCCTTTTTCATTTTCGGATTAACGAACCTCTAGGTACGGAGAATTTGTGTGTTTCGGATTAACGAACCTTCGGAATAACGAACAGCACTCGTATACAAGGATATCATGGAGCTCCATGTTTATATCTTTGTTTAATCTATCAACTAGTAATCTCCTTTATTTATTCTGTTATCATTGCCCTGCATGTATGAGTCTATACTACCATAAAGATAGGGGAGAGCTAGCGGGGTGAATTAAGTGGGACAAAAATTGTGATTTGATGAAGTTTCTCGAATAACTTTCTGATATTTAGAATGGAGCACATATGTATCGGACCAAAAGACTTTTGATGCTCGCCATAATCATTATAACGGGTTGCTACGCTATATTCCTATAAGTCTCATATTTGTGTTATCATTGTTTTGTTTTTTTTCCCTGGGAAAAGTGGACAAACAGTAGCTATAAGCAAGACATTATTATTGCAAGCATATCAATCGATCATAGAATAATGTGAGCGCATGTGTGTGTGTGTCTGTGAGCGCATCTATTATTATTATTATTATTATTCTTTATATTTATTTAAGAAAATCTTATATATTAGAAGTTTGGCATGCAGTGATGATATCCCAGTTTACCCCAACATCCTCGAAAAGTTCAAAATTTGAGCTTATTTCTGCAAAAACTTTAAATGCTAATTAATGGGACTCGTAAGGTCACATCTATTATGGTGGGCTAAGTGCGTGCTAAAGCTTTGATAATCAAAATTGTATTCTTAACTGTAATATTAGACTGACAATACATTTTTAACTCCTCGCACAGTAGAGCTGCGTGAAGCGCATGTTTGAGCAATGTAGATCTTGGGCGCGCATTGCGTAAAATTAGCCAGATGATTGGCTTATAGATACTGCGCCGGGCGTGTCCTGTCTTTCCTCATTAATATTCATTATTCATAAATGACTGTCCTAGGATAGGCTTAGGACAGGCTTACAGAATACCGATTTTGCCTGTCCTAAGGGTATCCTATTTTCTGTCCTACGCGCGCTCCTAGGATCGAAATAAGGATCGCGCTTACAGAATACCACCCCTGGGTTCTAACGTTAGGGGTACGATCTAACTGTTAACGTAATAGAACTAGACCTATGTTAACTGTTAACAGTAGGGTCTAACATGTTAACGTTAACGTTAGTAGTATTCTGGTAAAACGGGCAACAAATCAAATATAGGCCTAACACCATTAACAGTTAAATATATATATTACGTTATATATAACGTTATATATATAACTGTTATATTTTTTTTTTTTCAATTTAAATTGGAAGAGGTACCAAAGGCCTCTTGACACTGCATCACAATTTTGTATGGTGGACAATTACCCTAGTCATAATAATCAATTTTATACAGAAAATTTGCAACCACCAAGAGGACTCAGTTTGCAGCAGGGGGGTCCAGTTTGCAGCATCCCATACAAAAATGTCCCCTGATTTCTTCAAATATTAAAATTTTGCAAAAACCATTTTTTTTTTTTTTTTTTTGCATTATCTCGATCATTTAATACAATTTCTTACTCATCTTAGTTTTTCAAGATCGCATGTCAATTTCCACACATTTTGACATATAAAATAGCGCTATGTGTGAAAATCCCATAGGGGTGCTGCAAACCGGACCCATCCCCAACAATCCACATTTTGGTCACTGTTGCAATCCTCAAAACTGACAAAGGAAATGAATTTTAGAATATTTGATAGAGTTACACAAGGAATCCTTACCATGCCAGGCCTCTTTTTATAGTAAGATTTCATATTTTTCATACAAACAAGGGATGATGGTGTTTGCCTAGCAACAGAACAAAATCTTAACATTAAACGTCATATTTTTTTAAAAACAGCATGACACAGACGGTTTAAATTAGAATTATGAAGGCCATCATCCGAGTTATTTCATGATTCTGGTATCAAAAGAAAGCTCTTCAGTTGCTCTTCCAATAAAACAATTTAGAAAAAAAATACCCTTCTACTTTTGAAGATAATTATGGTTAGATATTCCTAGGGGTGCCGCAAACTGGTGCCGTGACTCTAGAGTCTAGAACCCTAGTTGTCTAACAAATGTTAGCTTGTTAGTGTTAGACTAACGATAACGTTAGATCTAACCGTTGTTGGCGTTGTTAGTAATTGTGAATGTAAAATACAATTATATATTGTTAGCGTCCGTGTCGCCATAAAAATTAACGTTGACGCTAACAGTGAACACCGCACCGGGTTGCTCCTTCACACAGTTGTACTCGAGCTGCTCGTAGTTACGTTAACGCCAACGGAAATTACATGCTTGCGTAAAGTGCTGCCAGTACCAACTGTCTGGATGGAACTGGGAGTCGTAATTTCTAAACTTGTTTTTAAATAGAAAATTACAATAGCCATAATGCAATAGGTCAGTAAGTCTTAACCCAATTGTATTAACTTTACTATGACAATGCTAATGACACTATCAAAAACTCAATGACTAATGTCAGATATCTAATTCCTAAAGAGTATAACAATTAACATTTGCCAGTTCTATGAAATTTGCTGCTGCGACAATTGCTCCCATGAAATACAGCGTATCTGCATGCTAGGCCACACATAAATTCTACCCAGTACCCACAACCTTAACCCTAACCCTCACCCCAAACCCTAACCCCAATCCTAATAGTTACATAAAACTTAACCTACAAACATATCATAACGCTACCCACTATTAAACCATAAGTCCTTGGAGAAAAAAAGAAAGGAGTAAGTGTTGCAGAACCAAACTAGAAAAGCACTCTGAGAGCACAGACCTCCGCCAAGCATGCAGCTCATTTCCACCACTGATCTTGTCCTTCCATAGAGATAGATCAGTGATTTCCACCCATTATACGTACTTATCCATAGCATTGTGTGCTGAGAGTTGCCCGATTTCCCAATATAGAAGCCTTTGTTAGGTCATAAACCCTCAGGTGCATGGCGCGCCTCGCCCTAGCAGAAACTAGAGCATGCACTTTATGTACAATGTAAACCTCAAATACGCGCAGCCTGAACTCCCAAGTTCATTGACCCTACTTGCCAAATTATCAAAAATCCTTCATAAATTCCCCCCCCCCCCAAAATTCTCGGATCATTACCAAAAGTTAATCGTTTGGTACTTGTGTCATTTTCAAGCTTTCCTGCAAGTTTCATCCCAATCTGTCACATACTTTTTGAGTTATTTTGCACACAGACAAACTAGCTAACTAACTAACAAACCAATGGTAACGAAAACATAGCCTCCTCCCTTGGCGGAGGTAATGATGTGTCACTTGTCCAGTATGTACTCTCACAGTAACATGATTGGTATACCAGCAACACAGCATATAATCTAAAACTACAGCTGCTGCCACAAAGTCTGTAGAAGAGCAGAAAGCAGAAGAAAAGGAAAACGGGTGACCAGTATATATTTTCAGATTATAATTATCGTCTCGTATTCAAATATTTTATATGACCCAATAGGAGATTCCTGTCCTCAGGCCGTTATGATTTCTTCAGCCCGGCACACATCGTGGCCCCTGCATCGTCTCCACCCTCTCTCCACCAACTTCTTCGGGATGCCATCCGCAGGATCACCAGGCTCCGGCAGCGCCCCGCCTCGAAGCCCCATAGTCGTGGCACAGTGCGGGCACACCACCATGGCGCCATCTTTGTCGGAATAGGGACAGGCGCAGCCCTGCACTTTGGATGGAGGGCTGGGACCATAGCGGAGTGCAAAATAAGGACCAAAGGGGCCACCCGGCTTCTTGAGGAAAAGAAGGGGGATGTGAAGGCGGCCGAAGTGAATGTGTGGGAGGTGCTGTCTTTTCTTCGGGCCGATGCCTGGTATCTGTTAGCAGCAGTAGCAGTGAGTGGCCTAATGTTCTTCGTAATGAAATGCCGCTGGTGGTTTCGCTAGACACATGAGAATGGAAGAAATTGTATACTAGTAACATAGAGAACTAGAGAAGCACTCTTGAGAGCGCAGACCTCTGCCAAGCATGCAGCCCATTTCCACCCGCACTGATTTCCACCCACACCTGCATTATGTGCTGAAAGCCGCCCGATTTCCCAATATAGAAGCCTTTGTTACGTCATAAATCCTCAGCTGCACAGCGCGCCCCGCCCTAGGAGAAACTAGAGCACGCGCTTTAGTGCGCGCATGCAAACCTCAAATACGCGCAGCCTGAACTCCCAAGTTCATTGACCCTACCTGCCAAAATATAAAAAATCCTTCATAAATTCCCAAAAAGTTCTTGGATCACTACCAAAAGTTAGTCGTTTGTTACTTGTGTCATTCTCAACCTTTCCTGCAAGTTTCATCCCAGTGCGATAACTACTTTTTGAGTTATTTTGCACATGGACAAACGAACGAACTAACAAACTAGAAAAGCACTCTGAGAGCGCAGACCTCCGCCAAGCATGCAGCTCATTTCCACCACTGATCTTGTTCTTCTATTATTTCCACCCATACGTACTGCATTGTGTGCAGAATCGCCCGAATCCCAATATAGTTCTAGCCTTGGTTACGTCATAAACTCTCAGCTGCACGGCGCGCCTCGCCCTAACAGAAACTAGAGCACGCACTTTAGTACGCGCATGCAAACCTCAAATGCGCGCAGCCTTGAAGTCGCAAGTTCATTGACCCTACCTGCTAAAATATAAAAAATCCTTCATAAATTCCAAAATAAAAAATTCTGGGATCACTACCAAAAGTTAATCGTTTGGTACTTGTGTCATTCTCAACCTTTCCTGCAAGTTTCATCCCAATCCGTTAACTACTTTTTGAGTTATTTTGCACACGGTCAAACGAACGAACGAATGAACGAACAAACCAACGGTAACGAAAACATAACCTCCCCCCTTGGCGGAGGTAATAAAGAAGGAAGCATCATGGGGTAGTGGTTGATAGGGGTCTTATTTCACCAGGGTGCCACAGCTCTACCAGAGGGCCCTGCCAGTATCCCGGGAACCTGGTATACTAGGCTCTTGGCGTCAACTACAATGTACACAGGAGCCTGGTCTACCATAGGTTCCAAAAATGTAGACAGGAGTGCCTACATTTGTGGCCTAAATACATGTTAATTCGTGTTACGCTGCCCAGAAAAAATATCTTTAGTAGAAAGATTCCAATGTTTCTCTATCAATATCTGTTTTCTTTCTGTGTGAAAACTGCATGTATCGCAGTATTATTTGCCTTTTCTCCAATACATATAGTGTGCACTTGTTATGCTGTAAAGCTTGTATACAGATGTACATAGCAATCAAATTTAAGCTGAGTAACTTTTGATTTTGCTGACCCCAGTATTTGTTAGCCCACAGGTGTACTGCATGTTTCCTCAGTTGTATCTTCATTGTTTCTATTTTGATTCACTTTTGCCCTCAAACATTTTTTCTTTCCGTGGGACTTGACAGAGTGCGATGCTTGCAGCCTTCATCAACATCCAGATTCCAATCCTCCTGGGTGACCTTGTTCAGGTGGTGTCACACTTTACGGCGGAGCACACCAGGAACTACCTCGATGAGGTCATGCGTCCAGCCCTCCGGCTGGTCAGCGCATACGGACTTCAGGTTTGTGTAGGGAAAGTTGGTTATGGATAATATACGTGTGGCACTTTGTAGGTTCTTATCATCCCAGTTTACAATACATATGTGGCCTTACCTCACAAAAAGTTCCATGGGTCAATGATCTTGTTGACTAGGAAAGTCTTTATTTTGGGGTCTGTTTGTTTGTTTGTTTGTTTGTTTTCATATAAATGTTGATGTTCAGTTATGGAATTTTCATTCATTCATTCATTTATTTCCATACGTATATCAAACATAACATCTATAAATATCAAAACACAATTGCCTTGGTACATTTACATTTTGAATGGAGGGATCATAGAAAGCACACAAGAGGCTTGTTGGAAATGATCCCCTAATCTAATCTAACATTAAGTTTGGAAATATAGCAACAAATTGATAGTGGTGTTGCTTAGGTTATTTTTTTCTTTTTCTCTTTTTTTTTGGCCATGATTATGCTTTTTGTCTGACATTTTTCTACGCACGACATAGGCATGTACAATATGTATCTGAGATAAACATGAAACAAAAGAAGTTGTGAGAAAAAAAAATGTTAAAGTCAGTAGAACCACCGATTTGTATTAGTCATGAATAGGGTGTCTCTATGGAATGGTCCAGCTTTGAAGATGTAAACCTTATTAAAAGAATCCTTTCTCCATGCCCTCTGTGGAGTCCATGTGCAGCATGTGTTGTATAAAGATAGAGTCGAAGAGTTTTCATAACCCCGCGACCTCAAAGCCTCATTTTTTTTTTTTAATGTAACCTTCCCAGATTTTGGATTTTTCTTTCACAATGTCAGTGGCTTATAAGCAGCAGCTAATGTATTACATAATCTTAAAGCTTCTCTTTCAATACCAAGTAAACCAACAAAATCTCAGTCGTTGACATTGTGCAGGTTTTGTGATATACATAGCACCACATAATATTTTGTTTGTGCCTTGTAATCTCTATCACCTCAAAGGCTGTCTGCACATCAGGCTACATTGCCATTCTGTCTGCTGTGGGAGAGAGGTTGGCCACTCGGATGAGGACCAGGCTGTTCCAGTCCCTCCTCAAACAAGACATTGCCTTCTTTGATGTGCATCATACAGGGGAACTCGTCAATAGGTGGGACTGTATGGGTACAAAGAGCACAATCCAGTTGGTTCTGAATTTGATGAATAAGGTTTCAGTGACAGATAAGTGTTTTTGTGACATGTTGCTGTGAAAACTGCAAATCAATTTTTTTTTTTTAAATGTGTGCATATCAATCATCTATTTCTCCCTTACTGTTCCGCTTTTTCCTATTGCATAATTTGTCTTTATGTAATCAAAGAAAGAAATAAAGACGAAATTACTGCAGAACTTGTAAGACAGCAAGACATGACGTATGTTTTAATTAATCAACAAAAAAACAAGATTTGTATTGGATTTGCACACGATATCATGAATTTGAGCTATTTTCTGGTTTACATGCATACTGTATTAATATGCGAAACGACGCGGCAAAATCTTTGTGCATTGTGGAATTGTGGCACGATAGGTCGGGGGGGGGGTCAATTTAAACCCCCCCCCCCCAGTTAGAATAGGACAAAACATCAAATGCAAGAATATTGTGCTTCATGGAAATTGAAAAGCTTCTAATGTCTGCTATGCTCTGTCTTTGTAATTCAGACAGCAGGTACATGAACATGTATAACAGAAGATGTCAAACTTTAAATTCTTGTTGTCAGATCACTGTTCAGAGTTTTCCTACCCGTAATGTCTGTAACATCATTGTAGTGTAATGGTATTTAGTGTGAATATCGTTTCTTGCGTGAAAGTTAACTCAATGGCCTGTCTTTTATTGTTGTTGGCTCAGACTGTCAGCGGATGTACAGGACTTCAAAAGTTCCTTCAAGCTGTGCATATCGCAGGGATTACGAGGCACTACTCAGGTAAGGGTGAATGGTGTTAAAGTAATTGCCCACGTGAACTTGTTTTGAGGTGTTTATTATGTAGGAAGTTGACAGTGTTTTGCGGAATGGGTCAAACCTCAGCACGTGGCACTCACCGACTGCATTGTCTGCGCTTTCAGACACTCAAAACATTTTCTTCATTCAGGTATAAGAACAATACTCGCCCAATTACTGTACCTGCTCAACAGCTAAATTACGTCGCCACAGACAAGTGGGGCTACATGTAGTAGCACCTTTCCTGCAGACTTCAGATTTTAGATTTCTGACCACAGTTAGATTTCAAAATAACAACTGTCTCACATTCTACAGAAAGTTATGTTTCTTGATTATCTACTCTCACACTAAGTCACTACCAGTCTCTTACTTATATCATGCCTATTAAAGATGTATTAATACGTATAGAGCTTTAAAGGACAAGTTCACCTTCAGTAACATAAGGATTGAGAGAATGTAGCAATATTAGTAGAACACAGCATTGAACGTTTGAGGAAAATTGGACAATCCGTTCAAAAGTTATGAATTTTTTAAGTTTTTGTGCAGTCACCGCTGGATGAGAAGACTACTGCAGTGTGTGATGTCACATGCGTACAACAATATAAGGAAAATATAAAGAGAATTTCACAAAATTTCATCTTTTGAAAAAAGTACACATTCCCTTGACTCGTTACTGACATATGTTATGGGTAATATTATTCCCATTGCCTTTAGAAAGAGGCAAGTCAAGTGCTCTTTTATTATGCGAAAAAAAGTGAAAATATGTTGACTTTTCTTTACATTTTCTTTATACTGTTGTACTCATATGTATGACATCACAAGCCTTAGTAGTCTCCTCATCCAGCGGTTCCAACACAAAAGTTTTAAAAATTCATAACTTTTGCATCGATTGTCCAGTTTTCCTCAAACTTTCACTGATCTGTTCTACTATTATGGCTGCATTCTCTCAATCCCTATGTTAATGAAGGTGAACTTGTCCTTTAATTATCTATTCTTACACTATTAAGTCACTACCAGTCTCTTACTTGTATCACACCCCAAAGATGTATTAATTATTAGAAATATCTAATGTGGTATCATTTTCTTTTGTTTTATTTCCAGATTGCTGGCTCTGTGCTGTGCATGTACACCCTCTCCCCAAAGCTGACCGGTGTGCTTGTGGTCACTTTGCCGGTCATCGTGTTGGCAGGGGCAGCCATTGGTGCACTGTTGAGGAAGCTGTCGCGAGATGCACAAGAACAGGTAGAAGGTTGATGCCCTCTGAGTCTTAGAATTATCCGCCGCAAAAAGAAATGACAACAACAACAGCAACAAAAACACACACAAAAAGTCTGTACATGTATCAATATACACGTAGCTGTGTGTTGAACAAGTCAAGCTCCACTTCTTTCAGGGTCCCGTTTCATAAAAGTTGTTATCAGTGACAAGTTGTGATAGTTGTTAGAAGCTACTGAAATCCTTGCATCTGATTGGCTGAGAGCAAATATCTCGTAGAAATGTGATAGTTGTCACTGATAACAAGTTTTATGAAACGGGGCCCAGGTGATCTGCCTAATCTCTACTTGTAGTTTGTCATTTTGTGTGAGTAATGCTGTATTCACTGAGCGAATGCAAAAGTTTTCAAGTGGTTTCTGCTTGTTTTCTTAAAATGATTCCTGGCTCTTCTAGCCTGCAATGCTGCAATAGCTCAAAGTGACATCTCTCATTTCATACAGTATGAGCCACACTGGATACTTGGTTTGTTGATACAAGATGTCAGTAGATGCAATTTTTTTTTTGTTCTCAAACTTGCAAGTACAGTGCACTCCAGATATACGGTGATCAAACATGGTTATAAAAAAAAAATTGTTACAGTGAAGTTAAAATTCAGGTCCCCAAATTACATGGATTACATAAATGAATATATTTCTCTCTTTCCTTTATTCGTTCAGCTACATGTATAACCAAATTTTGAGATATCAAAAACAAAACGAAACAAATACTGCTTGTCCCAGAACTTTGCTATGATAACAGGAGTCACCTATACAGCTTTAACATGTGAAAGGTACACAATTCCTGACCGAGCAACCCTCAGAAATCTGTCCAAGAAAGTGTTATAACAAAATCTGTTAGTGGAAATAATTTCTTGCGTCAGAACTGTATCGACCTACATACACATAGCCACAAGATATCATCATGCACGTTTGCTTTGTCTCTTCCCTGTGCTCTCAAAGACATCAAGAGCGATGTCTGTAGCCGACGAAGCTCTGGCCAACATGCGGACCGTGAGGGCGTTTGCCATGGAAGACCAGGAGAGCGCCCTCTTTGTGCAGGAGCTGGACAGTGCGAGGGGTCTTCAGACGAGACTAGGACTCGGCATAGGCCTTTTCCAGGGTGTCAGTAACTTGGCCCTCAACGGTACCCATGTCTCTTTTCTTTCTCCTTTTGTGACCAAATGAAGAATATCTATCCATGCTGATCAAATGTGACCCTGCATCCCAAACCCAACAAAAAGTCGCCAAACAAAAAAAAAAAATAGATAACGACAAATCTTAGTTAAAAGAGTAGACTCTAAGCTTTAAAATGGTGTATAACTCAATTCAAATATACTCTCTCCTAATTAAGCCTATCCTACTATTGGAAAGAAAGCACATACTCTGGAAAGAGTGAACTGAGAAAAAAGCTCTGAAATACGGGGTCCGTTCACTAGACAAGCACTTCATCTTTTTAATACAAAGCCGTGCTAGCTGTTCTATGCACCGAGTCTGGCATTGCGCAATTGCATGCACAAACTTCAGTCGTTCGGGAGTTTACGTACCATTAGGGATGACGATCGACTTTAAAGTCTCTTTTATTCCAACCCTCAGGTCTGGTCTTGGGAGTTGTGTACTTTGGAGGCTACTTGATGTCCACCAGTGAGATTCAGGCCGGTCAGCTCATGTCCTTCCTGGTGGCAGCCCAAAATGTCCAGCGGTCACTGGCAGCCATCTCAATTCTCTTCGGCCAGGCGGTCAGGGGCGTGAGTGCAGCTGCTCGTGTCATGGAGGTTGGTCAACATCATGCTTCCATTCCTTTATTGTTTGTGTAATATCATCCCAACCTTTGATTTTGGAGGCGGATCTTAGTTAGGTTTCTTGCGTATCCACTGATAAAAATTATTTAACTTTTTCACTGAGCACTTTATTACAGCTAGGCGCTAGTTACACTTGCGTTTTTTAATGCATTTTGTTTTTTATGCAAGTGCATTATTAAACATGAACTTTGAAGCTTTCGCATTGAGAGTGCAAGCTTTGAGACCTATGTGTGGTTTGACCGCCGAGGTACCAAGAAACAGAGCACTCACCATTGTCAGCATTTCGAATCCTGATTAAATGTAAAACCAGAAATTGTGTGCTGTTTTATTTTGTGAATTTCCTAGAGAGCCAAGATTCGTGACATTACAATGCATGCAAAAGTTTTTTTTCTACACTATATTTATTGAATGGCAGGGGCAATACGCAAAATTTTTGTGCCGCAAAAAAGGCTGCGTGGGCCAATTCGGGAAAATTTCTTGCCACAAAAATGTCTTACTTTACATTATGCTCTTCACCAATACATCTCAACTGCCATCATGATTATACAATCATTGGTTGGCTGTGATGTGAACCCAGCCTGACATAAACCTATAATCGTAACCAGTGGCGGATCCAGAGGGGGGCGCAACCGGCGCATGCCCCCCCCCCTTTATTTTCGTTAAAAACAAAGAAAATAAAAAAAATGAAATGAAACCCGAAAGTGGCACCAGAAATATTAGTCATATTACCTTTATCACCCCCTTTACGGAATTCCTGGATCCGCCCCTGGTATTGTTTCTACTTTTTCGTTTGTGTTTTTATTTTTACAGTACATTAACCTGGAACCAAGCATACCCCTGAAAGGAGGGCAGTGCATACCCTACCACAGTCTCTATGCCAATGTGGAGTTTGAGGGTGTGTCCTTCAGCTACCCATCCAGACCAGAGCAGGTTAGAACTCAACAATTAATTCATGTTTATTACCTGTCTGACTGATATTTAGCATGATCATGAGTATGTGTGCACAGAAGTTATGTGTAATAGTAATAACTGAACAACGAACAAGGCAGCTGGATAACGAACAGCAAGTTCCTCGCAAATAAAAGAAATTAACCTGTTGAGGACAAGTCCCAAGTATACTTGGGCAAGTGTCTATGGGAAAGGTGTGTTGTAGCAAAATCTTACCTTCCTCAATGGGTTAAACCATGTACAAGTACTCAAATGCGAAAGAAGTAACAACAAAAAAGAAGAAATATTATAATTGCATTAATTCAATTTCACATTGTAAACACATGAAATGAGCAACATTAGTGCAAGAAAAAAGTTTATTGACATACATTGTAAGACTTACATCACAGCAAAACTTAGGATTATGGAACTCTGCAACTTTTTTTGTTGCGTGTCGGGTATAAACATTTTAATGAAAAGTTACATACCTTTCAATATTAAAACAGAATGTTCTCTAAAAACTATGCATTGCGGTCTCAGAATAACGCCGCTCGCAGCAAGTTTACACTTTGGCACACAAAGAGGTTAGCAGTGTAGAGGCTTTGCAACTGATTGACAAATTGCCCTATATCGACGTAAATAAGCACTGAATTCAGTGCTTATTTACGTCAATGTAGGGCAATTTGTCAATCAGTTGCAATGAAAACTTCTCGGCGGAAGAATTTCATGAATTTGAATTAATTACGCAGTACCCGCTGCATGCTATAAGGACTAGAACCAACACTTGCTGTTGGACAGAAGCTTGGTGGTCTAGTGGAGATGATGCCTGTCTGGAGATCAGGAGGTCGTAGGTTTGAATCCTGCTCGAGTATGTATGCACATGATTTTTTTATCATGGCTACTACTAAACCACTGATCAATTCAGTGCTTATATATGTCGATGTAGGGCAATTTGTCAATCAGTTGCAGTGAAAACATCTCGATGGAAGAATTTCATGAATTTGAATGAAGAGGCTTTGACAATTTCTGCAATGTAACAAAGATATGTTTGAAGAACGAAATGAAAGGTTGTTTTATTTTCTGCTCCCTGTGAAAAAATATAGATGAAGAATAATTTAAATGAAAATGCACAGCACAAAACCGCAAATATGTAATTTCTTGGAGCTTGTTGATCAAAAGAATTTCTCTATTCGTCTTATCAATAAATAATATTCCTAGTGTGGCCTCAGGAGAGAGTAGAGTGTTTTGACCACCTCACACGTTTCCTGTTTCTAAATATTTCCCAGACCGTTCTCGAAGATTTCAGCCTGAGCCTTCCCCGGGGGAAAGTGATCGCCGTTTGCGGCCCGTCGGGGGCGGGGAAGTCGACGATCACGGCGCTGATGGAGCGCTTCTACGACGTGTCCTCGGGCAGCATTCGACTGGACGGGACTGATCTCAGGGAGTTTGACCCCAGCTGGCTGAGGGGCCGGACCATAGGATACATCAATC
Organism: Diadema setosum; assembly: GCF_964275005.1. NCBI lineage: Eukaryota > Metazoa > Echinodermata > Echinoidea > Diadematoida > Diadematidae > Diadema > Diadema setosum. The sequence goes on along the minus strand of NC_092687.1, from coordinate 42,489,666 downwards.
AAGTTAGTTACAAGCGTAGCACATTTCTCACATGCTTGACAAACTTTGAGAGCGGTAATTTTCGGCGAGAGTAATTTTTCCGCTCTCGGCCAGGTATGATGAATTCTGCTTGTTTTTGTTCACGACTTTGTGGACAGTTATGCCAGTTGAGAGTGAGCTCAGCAAACAGCTCTCTCTGCTACCACTGAAGTTAATTTCAATTTTGACCTGCTAATGCTGTAGTGACCAATACTCTGTCTGTATCGTGACAGCAAATTCAGTCAATATCTACCTCAAAGGGAAGGCACAGTTTCGGTTGAGATGGAACTGCAGGTTTTCAGTGTTTTTCTATGATGATTTTTTTTTTTTCATTTAAGTTGGTGAGAAAACCCTTATGAAATATGAAAGAGCAGATGATTCCCAGAGGAATTCAAAGTTTACTCGATGAAAATTGGTTTTCAAATGGCCGAGATATCCAAAAAACAAAGCAATCTTAATTAAAGGTGGGACCCGTCTTTTATTAAGACCTTTTTTTTTCTTATGTCAGCCATTTCATTTTAACAACTAGATTGAGAGATCAGATTAAGAGCAAAATGTACATGATGATATACACACGATAACTAGCTGCAGCTAGCTTGCACTAGCCACTGCACTGCACTGCACTGCACTGAAGCACACGCTATTGCTAGCACAGCATACCATGCATGCATAGTATAACAGGCAGTGGCATGGGAATGACTATGTACACGCACACACAATGCATGCATTTCTCTGCGGCTGTCCTCGAGTGGACGTGAGGTGGCGCTACACAACGTGGTACCCCGGGGTAATGCGTGATGCATCACATGACAAATAATGGTATATACTTGAACAAAAATACATGACAACATGCGAGGATGTATTCTGCAGTACTAATGTTGCATAAAACATTAAGTACATTGTCTGTCAACAAGTTTGTTTTTTTTTTTCACTCTTTTCTGTTGCATAATATATATCTGTCTTCCTTAATATCATTTTAGTATTATCACTGTGGATAAGCCTTTTTGAAGTCATATCTTTCTTTCTCTTTGTTTTTTTCTGTTGTTATAATACACCAGGAGCCAACCCTTTTTGCGACATCCATTCGAGAGAACATCCGGTACGGAAACCCAGAAGCATCAGATCAAGAGGTAACGTTGAGGGCTTGTGCAAATCCAAGAAGCCCAATTGCATACAGTATGTCCCCCCAAAAAAATTACAGTCAGATTTTTGCATTGATAACTTTTCAATATGATTAAACTGTCTGATTTTTATTTCAGGGTCTAAAAATGTAACATCTTACCTATCTGTATTTTGCAGAAAACCCTATTCAATTTTTAAGTGGTCGTAGGAAAAGGTGAATCGTTGTGAAGCATGTCATGGATGTGATTCTTCCAAGTTTAGCACTTGGATGCTCTTTGAACTGTATATTAATGTATGAACACAATGGACGGAACTTGGATGGAAGGGATTCCTGACATGCTCTACAAAAATACTCATTTCTCTTTGACCACTGAAGCAAATCGGATGGAGTTTTCTGCAAGATGTGGGTAACAAGTTATAGTTTCATACTCTGAAATTGTATTTGGATTGATTCGCTATTTCTAAAGATATCATTGCGGAGGGTCCCATTATACTTTTTCATATTTTTGACATACGGTACAGTACACAACTTTAGATACACTTCTGTCATGGTTCTCAGCTTCTGCAGTGTACTATTAATCGCAGTAAGCGTCAACTTCAAGTCCACCTTCAGAAATAAATTTCATAATTGAAAACGTAAACTTTATGTCAGTAACAATTCTGTGTAAGATTCTTATTTTCCTTAATATCTTAACCCTTTGAGGATGGACTGATGTTGCTGTAAGACACTAGACACTTCCCTGAGTATATTCAGGACTAGTCTTCAACAGGTTAATTGTATGGACCATACAGTGCCAAAAGTCAAAGTCTGGCAGACATAATTATGCTAGTGTTAAAGGATGGAATGCTTTAAAAGCATTCCATTCTTTCAAATTCATGAAATTCTTCCGTCGAGATGTTTTCATTGCAAGTGATTGACAAATTGCCCTACATCGACGTAAATAACATCTCGATGGAAGAATTTCATGAATTTGAATAACAAAGCAGTACCCGCTGCATGCTATAAGGATTAGAACCAACACTTGCTGTCGGGCGAAAGCTCGGTGGTCTAGTGGAGATGACGCCTGTCCGGTGATCAGGAGGTCGTAGGTTCGAATCCTGCTCGAGTATGTACGCCCATGATTTTTTTATCATGGCTACTACTAAAAACACTGATCAATTCAGTGCTTATTTACGTCGATGTAGGGCAATTTGTCAATCACTTGCAATTCCATTCTTTATTAAACACTACTATTGAAAAGAAACCAAACAGAAAAGGAGAAATCCTCTCCCCGTTCCATACAGAAACCTGGTGGCCTCTATTGTAGCTCTATGGGGATTCAGAAGTCAGTACAGAATGGGTTAAGTGGCAATGGTTGTCTTTTCATATACTCCTAATTACCTCCGCCAAGGAAGGAAGTTATGTTTTCGTTACCATTGGTCGGTTTGTTTGTTTATTTGTTTGTCCGTGTGAAAAATAGACTCAAAAAGTAATTAACGGATTTGGATGAAACTTGCAGGAAAAGTTGAGAATGACACAAGTAACAAATGATTAAATTTTGGTAGTGATCTGAGATTTTTGGGGAATTTATGAAGGATTTGTGATATATTGACAGGTAGGGTCAATGAACTTGGGAGTTCAAGCTGCGCATTTTTCAGGTTTTCAAATGCGCACTAAAGTGCAGCTGAGGGTTTATGACGTAACAAAGGCTTCTACGGTATATTGGGAAATCTGGTGATTTTTCAGCATGTATATCTATAGGTGGAGATCACTGATCTCTATGGAAGAGCCCAAAGAGCTTTTCCCCAGTAGTGGAGAGGAGAAAAATCTCTTTGGGAAGAGCAAGATCATCGGTGGAAAGTAGCTGCTTGGCGGAGGTCTGCGCTCTCAGAGTGCTTTTCTAGTTTTTCTCTTGTTTATAATCTTTGTAGGTAGAGGAGGCAGCGAGACTGGCGAATGCTCACAACTTCATCACAGAGTTCCCACTGGGCTATGACACCGTGCTGGGTGAGAGAGGAGCAACAGTCTCTGGCGGTCAGAAACAGAGGTGAGACTCATCTACTCTGTCCCTGACTCTACCAATGCACCTGTCTACAAATTTTAGCTTGTTTTAACCCCTTGCTTACTGGCGGCAATCCTGCAATATTTTTTACCACATAGGGATTTACAATTATATGTCAAATTGGGTTAATAATTGGAAGAATCGTGATCACCTACATGTACTATTCAAAACTTGAGCCTAATGTGGAACAGAGCATGTGTGCAATGAGGAAAAGAATTTTGTTCTATGTTTGTTTGTTTTTTTAACACTTAATTGTCCCCGCCGAACGAGTTCGAGCAGGGGACTATGAAACGGGCTCCGTACGTGTGTGTGTCCATGTGTCCGTCCGTGCGTCCGTGTGTCCGTCCGTGCGTCCGTGTGTCCGTCCGTGCGTCCGTGCGTCCGTGTGTGATCAAAATGTTCAAAATGCTACTCCTTCGCCATTTCTAACCCGATTTTGATTCTGTTTGCTTTATATGATAGCACTACATGAGAGCTTTGAAACTTCTATACAGAATTTCAGTTGTGACCTTTGACCTTGACCTTTGACCTATATTGTACATTTTGCTTCAAAATGCTACTCCTTCGCCATTTCTAACCCAATTTTGATTCCGTTTGCTTTATATGATGGCACTAGGTGAGGGCTTCAAAACTTCTACACGGAACTTTGACCTTTGACTTCTTTGACCTTTGACCTTGATTTTTGACCTATATTGTACATTGCCTACAAAATGCTACTCCTTCGCCATTTCTAACCCGATTTCGATTCCGTTTGCTTTATGTGATGGCACTAGGTGAGGGCTTCAAAACTGCTACACAGAATTATGACCTTTGACTTCTTTGACCTTTGACCTTGATTTTTGACCTATATTGTACATTTTGCTACAAATGCTACTCCTTCGCCATTTGTAACCCGATTTCAATTCCGTTTGCTTTAAGTGATGGCACTAGGTGAGGGCTTCAAAACTTCTACACAGAATTTTGACCTTTGACTTCTTTGACCTCTGACCTTGATTTTTGACCTGTATTGTACATATTACTACCAAATGCTACTCCTTCGCCATTTCTAACCCGATTTCGATTCCGTTTGCTTTATGTGATGGCACTAGGTGAGGGCTTCAAAACTTCTACACAGAATTATGACCTTTGACTTCTTTGACCTTTGACCTTGAGTTTTTACCTACATTGTACATTGGCTACAAAATGCTACTCCTTCCCCATTTCTAACCCGATTTCGATTCCGTTTGCCTTATGTGATGGCACTAGGTGAGGGCTTCAAAATTTTGACCTTTGACTTCTTTGACCTTTGACCTTGATCTTTTTACCTATATTGTACATTGTGCTACTAAATGCTACTTCCGGCGGGGACATATATTACGCACCGCGTAATTTCTACTTTTCCTTGTTTGTTATACATCTAAGATGACCTGTTTGATTATGCAATGAATAGGTTGATTAACTGATGAACCAAGGTGTTCTCAAAAATACTATACAAATACGATTTGTAGTGAATGGTCACGAGTGCCATTGTACAAGATTTTGCACAAGGTGAAAGGTAGAGGCGCTCTATTCAGTGAGGCAAAGCCGACTTGAATAGTGCGCCTCATCTTTCACCGAGTGCAGAATCTTGTTCCATTGCACGAGTAAAGACCATGCACTATTTGTTTTATACAACACTCGGAACGTCAGCAGATGGTCCACACAGATTCTTGAACTTAGCACAGAAATGGCAACCATTTTCGAGGAAAGACGAATGAGTAGCCGCTTTAATAGGCATAGTCACCATGTGCGTACACGAAGCTGATCGGTTGAAGCTCATGCTTGTAATTATTGAGTTCATGCGGCAAATGTTTGTTTATTGTGACATCAGAGCTGTGCAATGAAACAAAAACTTGGAGATCAATTGTGAGTTATAACACGGTAGTCAAGGGAAATGGGTGACGTCAGCCATACGCTATCCATTTTTGCTCATATAAAATTGCACTGCTGACAGCCACAGTGTGCGATGGAGCTTTTAACTATTTACATGTCACGTAATGGGCAATCAACCAATCGGATAGCTACATTCTAATTAGGTGTTGTATAAATGTATGTAGTGCACACTTCTGACTCAAACAGGCTTCATCATACAGTCTTGGTTAAATACCCAAATTTCTTTTGAATATGTGGGACCAACTGAGTGTTCTTGGAATTCACACACTTTTGCTCCGTGCAGGATGTATAGCTCAGGAGGAAACCGGATGTGTTTTTTTATATCATTACAGTACACAAATCTCTTTAAAGGTGCATAGTCCCGGTAGTGTAGAGGGCGCTGTTGATGATACTGCCGATCACCGTTAGCATTGATACGAAGATTTGCCGAAGTTGAACTGTCATCAAGAGTAAAGCGCATAGGTGTTGCTTGATAACATTGCCTTCGTTGTCTTCTCTGCGCATCACGCAGTCTGTAGTAATGCCAGGGTGCTACATGTATGTGCTTCTTATTATGATATCACAAAAGAAGTTTGCTAACGCTGTCATCCCCGTCAGCCGAATCATGAGCCGAACTGTGATCGGACCACTGACTACAGTGGATCGGACTCCTTCGGACTCGGTGAAGTGGGCCACAGCGTAAGCGCCAAAGAGGAGTCGATAGCATAGGTCTCTATAGGAAACTTGCGCCGTGCGCCCGTGTAGGCATTTGACTAAAACACCGGGACCATGTACCTTTAATAGAGTGAAATGAAAAATTGATTAGAAAGCTAGTAATACTAGCTGTGTTTATATACCCCATCTCTCTATTATGAACCACAGAATTGCAATAGCTAGAGCCCTGGTTAAGAAGCCCTCCATTCTGATTCTGGACGAGGCGACCAGCGCTCTTGATGCAGAGTCGGAGAGACTGGTGCAGGAGATATCAACTCTGTTTCGAGAGGTCAGCAAACTTTCCTTTCCACTTTCACACATGTACACATTATGATGTAAACAGATAGCAGCGGATATGTTGGTTATATTATGTATTTAAAGTATCAGATGGTTACCCTGTCCAGGTTAATGGAACATACAGCTTGTAGGATCAGACTCGAGTGTAAGGTGCATCAAATCTACCTTGACTGCTTGCCCAAAGCAGCTACGTAAAACTCAAGGTTGGTCAGGTAAAATGCATTATTCAAAAACCTGTTTGGACAAGTATAAAAAAGTATCTTTCTTTATACGTAATGCCCTACTGCCTATGACTTTTTATGAAAGAGAAGAAGGAAAGAAAGGTCAAGGGTCAGTGGTAATCATAGATTCCAAGAGCTTTCTGTGTAGGCATCATGTCCCCTTCACCATGCTTCATTGTGCATTTAGCAGACCATTGAGTTTGTCTTGACCTGTTGAGGATGAGTCCCGAGTTTACTCACGCAGGTGTCTATGGGAAATGCATGTTTGCAGCAAAATCAGGCCGTTTTCAACGGGTTAAACTGTGATCACAAAAGGGAATGTCTGTTTCATGCAATGATAAGCACAACACAATATTAACAGAGTTTTAATAACTTTGTTTTTCTCCAGTACTTACTCTCTTGGTATGTATTGATTTATACTTCATGATCCTGATTTTCGCTTGGACTTTAACCTGTTGAAGACTAGTCTGGAGTATTCTTGGGCAGGTGTCTATGGGAAACATGTGTTATAGCAAAATCAGTTTGTTCTTAAGGGGTTAAATATGGGAATGTTTCATAAACATAAAAGTATGATGATTGCAATGAAAGATGAAGAAAACATGCATTTTTGACATCATAGCAACATGTTTATACTGTATGCCATCTATTTCGTTTCATCTCTTTCCCACATATTCGGTGAATCAAAACTTGTTGCTTTCAAGATAAAAAATTTGCGGCAACTGAATGACGAATGAGTATATTTCCTATAAATCAAGAAGAAAATTCACAATATTCCACGGTACGGATGACATACAATTCATTTCTCTCATGGAAGGTAATAATTTCACGAAAAATTGACACACTGCAAAATACAATCAACTCCATGTAGGTTGATCTTGATAGCACTGAGAAAGTACATCGCTTAAAATAGGCAGTATTCGACTTCAGTGCAGACAGCGGAGTAACACATGCATTGAAGGCTATCAGGATAGATTTGGACTTTTTATTTTCATTGATGTAGCCAATTATTCAATGTTTGCACCCGTAGACTTGCCTGTAGTTGATTGTATGAATATGCTACATACATGTTGAGATGGTTTGTGTTTTGTGGCTTACAGGTAGAACTGTTCTTGTTATTGCCCACCGACTGAGCACCATTCAGAATGCAGATGTGATAGCTGTGCTTGCTAACGGGAGGATTCAAGAAGTGAGTGCGCCCTCATGTGTCAGACATACTGAATATTCAAATGGCAAAGTGAGCATGTCATCTCCTCACAAGTTGCCATGTAGTTTGTACAATTTTTTTTTTTTTTAATTTCCAGTTTATCATTCAAATGCAATAATGCCCAAGGCTCAAATCTTGATACATCTAACTGATCACTATTTTGAAGTCATTAATGTAATAACATCATGTTTCAGACTTCAATGACAGAAACATTGAATTTTTGTCATTTTTTGTATACTATATGTATCAATGGAAAATTGTGAGGTTATGACACGGTCAGCTCACTCATTTGCATATTCATATCCACTGTACAAGAACTGTTTTGCAGAAATTAGCAAAACTTCAAAATTTCATAACTTCCATATTTTTTGTCCGATTCCAGTCAAATCTTTACTGTTGAATTTGTGAGATTTTACTCTTTTTTATAATAGACTAACTTATTTTTGGACTGGATTTCCCCCTTTAACCCGTTGAGTATATTAAAGTCCCGAGTATTAATACTTGGGCTGGTTTCTATGGGAAATGCGTGTTTGAAGGAAAATCAAACAATCCTCGACGGGTCCATAAACAATGTGAAGCATTTCATGCCTTTGGTGCTCAAAACAAGTCATGTATGTGCCTATGGAATGTGCTATTAAAGTCTCAACTGGAGGAGTGCTCCGGCATATGGAAATGCCTGGGTGGGGCGATAGGACGAAGAAAAAAAAAATGCATACTCTATATACGCTTATTCTTCTCCTGTCCTCCTAGCCTTTCTCTTCCCTCTTCATTGTAATTTCAATGCAATATTTTAAATTTTTTGTATTAAATGTATGTATTTTATGTGTGTATGGTATAAAACTCATGTTAAGTTATTTTCATTATTTATATTCTTTCATTTATGCACCTTTATCTTTACGTATGTCCGAAAACAAATTTTATGTATATATTTTATACATGACAGTAAATTATCTTGAATCTTGAATCTTGAATCTTCTTTTCAGATCGGCATAAAAAAACGATAGAAACTGATTTGATGAATTGCGCACAAGAACCTAATAAAGTTGATGCCCTGTGTGTCTTAATTTGTTACTTTGTGTTTAGCTGTGTACAGACAGTGGGCTTATTCTATTCCCATAGCCAGGGAATAGATTTAGATGGAGAACTAAATACTGCTGATTCAAAATTGTTTTAATTATCTGCAGTCATGTTCATTCAGTTTTGTTTTGTTCTTCTTATCTTTGGGAGATTTCTGATACAGAACACTCCCATTATAACAAACACGGTTATAACGAAATAACAGTTACAACGAATTCAAAATTTGGGTCGCAAAGTTATCTACTCTGTGTATTTTTATTGTTCGGTTATCACGAAATTTGGATGTAGCTAAAGAAAACTGCCGGTCCCGAGGACTTCGTCACAACGGGAGTTCACTGTATTATAATTCGTGATTGTCTCTTATTTTTCTGTTTGTTTTTGTTGTTTGTATTTTCTTTCATACTAACGTGTATTTAGTTCACTGGATTCTTTTATTTTATTTTATTTTCCTTGAACAGATTGGCACTCACTCAGAGCTCATGCAAAAGAGAGGAATGTACTCTGAGCTGGTTCGACGACAGACGTCTCAGGAATAATGCAGCTTTCAGGGAATACCACTGCAAGCCCCGTGGGCTGTACACTTCAACTTGCTTTCCCCTCTTTTGCCACTGAGCATAATGTACACACGATATATGTGTCCACTACCAACAAACTACTTTGTACCCATTTTGTATTGTTTTGGGGTTTTTTTTCGGCAAGAAGTTTATACCTGCCCCAAACCGATTGACAAATCGCCAAAGGCCACAGTACAATGAACACTTTTCTCGCAATTTCGTTGGTCTCACATATAGCTTCCATTTTATGTGGTGCTCGACTAGCAAGTGGTGTTCCCTACTGAATTTGTGTGTAAATTTTAAGTTTCTGTCACTATTTTGTATGCAAAAGTCATGTCTTTTTTACAATGATGTAGTTCCTTGTCATTTGTAAGACAGCACTAACAGATTTGTCATACAATTTACATCAAAACAAAGCTTGGCGTTTTCTCTACAACTTTGCTCATTACAGGTTCAGCTAAACGCAATTGTATAAAAGTTACATGGATTTGAAAAATAGAATGTTTTCCCAAACCATGACATCAGTGGTGTCTCAGAATAATGTGGCACACAGGGGGTTTACACCACGGCACATAAAGAGTTAATACCAATTGAACAAACATGTCATCCTAAAGGTAATCGCCCGGTGACCTTCTCTGGAAACAAGAGGGGGATTAATACAAAAAAAAAGGAAACTTTGACTTGGACTGAAGTAACTATATTTTTTAGCATACCCGTGTTGCAATTAATTGGCAAAAACTATTAGTAAGTGGAACATTTTCTGCCAAGTGATTTTGGTTGTCTGTTTCTGGATACACTGTAGGGACAGTAGTTTTACCAAATAACAGTACACCTTCAAAATTCTAGATTTCACTTGAGCTACTTGTACTTATCGTACTTCCTAGCTGGTTTATGAATATTTGTTAAATTTTGCAAAAAAGGTATGCCTTATCTGGGTTCTCTGTGATTTGTTGTTTTTGTTTTCAAACATAGGGAAAGTGCAATGTAGTTCACTCAGTTTCTCTGTGGAAGACAAAATACACATTCAAGCAGTGTCCATGACATTCAGGTAATACAGTGTACTGCAAGCTCAGGAACACTATGTATACAATGTATAAACCCACATTTTCATTGTGCAGATTTTAGGTTTCACATTCTTCGTCAAGCCTAGGAAAGCTTTTATGACATACATGTATTTGAATTGTGCATATTATTATGATCTTTCAGCGTACAGTGTATGTTCAGTGTCATTGTGTGTGGAAAGCACTACCTCAAAAGCATTGTGAATGTATGAATTTAATCCTTTTGTCTGCCTAGATCAAAAAGTTTTTATGTTCAAAAAAATGCTCAGTAGATTACAATGGAATCTTATATCTTAAACATGGTCGGATATAGGATAAACAACCTGATAAAATGAGGTCATTTTACAGGTTTTATTACTTTTATATAATCTTGTTCTTTTATCACTGACATGATGAGATGAATGATTTTAATGATATCCAGTGTGGTCCCAAGCAGCTTCACTGTAACAAGGTTCCAATGTATCAAAATTTGTATTGCACAAGAACAAGAGCATTTCATCTCTGACTTACTGCTAGACTGCAGGCTATATTTCTGTAATGTGATCAGTCTTGAAAGAAGACTATCTTCTTTTGATATCTACACTGTATGCTGCTGTGTGGCATTCTTAACCTGTTTTATAGTTTGTGTATTTACAATTATTATTTTTTTTTTTGGGGGGGGGGGAGGGGGGGAGGGGGGCTAGAGGATGTCTGCATGCAAGTGAATTAGGAGTAGGTGAAATTGAATGCTGCTAGATTTACAGCATGTGTTTTAATTAGATAATGTTTAGGGATGGTGCATTAATACAATTTTTGTGCATTTCTGAATTCCCATAGACACCTGCCTCAGTGTACTCGGAACTCATCCTCAACGGGTCAAAGTTAATGATGGACGGATTGATGTTTCATAAGATTAAATACTTTAATTGTAATGTGGTTGCGGCAGGCGTGCACATATTAGTGATGAAAAATTAACCTCATCAGTAAATTTAATGCTTGTTTATTGAATGTAGACTGCATTGGGAGATATTTTTTTGCAAAATCTATTTCCAAGATGATCATACATCTGAGTGTACTGCTGAGCATTTTCCTACCACATTCTTCTTTGATACCCAAATCCTTGAGCACGTTTTGCTGGCAAAACAATGTACCTTATGACCTTGTTAGCCAACCGTATTTTTAAAGTTGAACCTACATTGAAGTCTTTCTTTAAATCTGCGTAAATCCATACCCCCAACACTGCTCAATGTGAACACGGGTAATTCTACGCTTTTTTAGTTGTCCACAGTTTTACAGGAGGGAGGTGCCCTAGAAACAGCTACCAAGATTTGCGGGTGTATATCTCTTTGGTTGGTCCATTGGTAGGAATTGGAACTCGCCCTCAATATTTTCCGCTTTCCGGGAAAGATGTATGTACATGTATTCAAGAATGTTTATTCTTAATGCTGGCAATTCTACATGCAGTGTACAGTGTAACCTTGTAATAACAAGGTGTGTTATCCCAAGATACCTGATACAGTGTTACAGCAAGGTTGTTGTGTAGAGCTGTACGTGTAGGTCCCATCCCTTTGATATTTTGATTTTATCCCTATATAATGTAATACCTAATGCAGTGAGAACATTTTAATTGACTAGCAGCTTGCTTTTATAAGGTTCCCCTTTTTTACTACTCAGATATGTCCTTAATGTTAAAGAAGAGTTGTTTATTGTCCACACATACTTTATCTGCTTTTGAAATGTAATGTTATTATTGGCATTGATCATTGCAATAAATGCTTGAAACTGTTTTATACAATGATATGCATGTGTACAAGATGAATATCGGAACTGTATTATCACCTGCTTCATTCAAATTTCTGTTGTGAAAGGAAACCCAAACCCAAAGAGGAATGTGGATTGAGAGTGAAAGCAGCAATATTTGTAGAACACATCAGTGAAAGTTTGAGGAAAATCAATCAATGCAAAAGTTATGAATTTTTTAAAGTTTTGGTGTTGGAACCACTGGATGAGGAGACTATTAGAGGTTATGGCGTATACATGTATATGGACAACAATATAAAGAAAATAAAGAAAATTCAACAAAAATCCGCTTTTCAAGCATAATGAAAGAGCACTTGACTAACCACTTTCAGAAAGAAGGGGGAATAATAAATGTCGGTATCAACTTGATGGAATGTGTAATTTTCATGAAAAATGTATTTTCTCTTATATTGTTGTCCACACATACCTCATAATCTCTGGTAGTTTCCTCATCCAGCAGTTCCAACACCAAAAAAACTTAGGAAGGGGGCGGGAGTATGCAAATTTCTGACTTAGGAAGAAGTTGGTATTCTAGAATGCACTTACGAAAGGATTTTAGGAAAAACTCCACCCCTGTCCTAAGTACGTTGTTAGGAATAGCAAGCTGCAGACATTGTGATAGGTGCTCTTGTCATTCACTGCGCGCACATGTACTTTGATGCGCGAAATGAGCGTGAGAGAGGGGACATGCAGCGCACACGTGTATTTCATCCTACATTGTACGTCATAGTAATATGCGATTGCCATTGGTTGGTTCCTTATTATAAGGCATTTCGTATTGCCTTAAGAAAGGACGTGGGCGGGGATAAGGATGGCCTAATTTGCATTAAGAAGTGCCTAGGAAGAAATTTCAGAATACCAATTTTGTCTTTCCTAGGCACTTCCTATTAAAGGGAAGGTAAACCCAAAGAGCAATGTGGATTGAGTGAAAGCAGCAACATTAGTAGAACACATCAGTGAAAGTTTGAGAAAAATCGGACAATCGATGCAAAAGTTATGAATTTTTAAAGTTTTGGTGTTGGAACCGCTGGATGAGGAGACTACTAGAGGATATGACGTATGAGTGGACAACAATACAAAGAAAATATAAAGGATATTCAACAAAAATTCACTTTTCTAGAATTATGAAAGAGCAGTGGACCAAACGCTTTCAGAAAGCAGGGGGAATAATTGCTACCCTTAACATATGTCAATATCAAGTTGATCAATTTGTAATTTTCGTGAAAAATGGATGTTTGTAGTATTTTCTTTATATTTTCTTGATATTGTAGTCCACTCATATGTCATAACCTCTAGTAGTCTCCTCATCCAGCGGTTCCAACACCAAAACTTTAAAAATTCATAACTTTTGCATCGATTGTCCGATTTTCTTCAAACTTTCACTGATGTGTTCTATTAATGTTGCTGCTTTCACTCAATCCACATTGTTCTTGGGGTTTATCTTCCCTTTAAAGTTCCTGACATAGGAAGAAACTTAGGAAGAAACTTATGAAGATTTTCAGAATACCACCCTTGGTATGGTTTTTGTTGTTAGTTTGTTATAACAACCCTTCAGAATGGTTTGTATATTTATGTTTGAATGTTTTTTTTTTTTATGTTCTGTATTTCTTGTATTTTTTTTTTTTCTGCCCTTAACTAAAAGATGTTTGACAACTTGTTGGTTTTGTCAGGGTTTATAACAACTAAATCAAATAAATGACTTACAAATGTAATAATGAGAGCCCAATTTCGTTCATTTGACTCCCACTTCATTGAATCAAAACAGACGCAAGATTGGAAGGTATAAATGTAGTCCAGATACCACTTGTTTTTAATCCAGTAGAATCCATCACAAAATGTAATGCACTTGAGGGGTAAACAAAGTTTCCAAACGATGGTATCATTTGACATCATAAATATTACGCTACCATACTCCATTGAAAAATGAAGTTAACACGTCATGTAAAACAATAAAACAAAACAAAAAAAACATGAACGAACATTAAAAATCAAAAAAAAAAAAAAAAAAAAAAACACCTTTACAAGTCGACCTCACCCCAAGCAGAACAAAACAGTAGGTACATAGTAAACATGGAAATTGGTTTGGCTGAACTGAAATGCTCACCCCAAGGTTTGACTGAGCAAAGCTTCACTTTACCCATTCCATACTGAATTCTGAAATGTCCTGAGACTTAAAGGGGACCTCTGGATGATTTTCAGACTTTTACATTTGAACAACTATAAATTAGTCAAACTGAGTACAGAGTTTCAGAATTTATAGTGATTGGGATAAGGAATAAAAATGTTTTCAAAATTTACAACAAATTGCAATGAACAAGGATAATGACATGACAGCCTCACCATAAGAATGCACGAGTTCGGGCTCGAGGAAGCAGAACAAAAGAAGAAGGCATGCATAGATTTTTCACAGGTGAACTTGTTGAGCAAGCGGTATTGTGATGGAATTACACTGCTACATTTCTGAAATACTATAAAACATGATATATTCGCGGCATGAAATTTTCGCGAATTGGAGCCGAAAGCCTTTTTCGTGGCATGAAATTTTTGCGAATTGCCACTGGCGTTCAATGCATGTAGTGTAGACAAAAACTTTCGCGTGCATTTTAATTTCGCGAATTCTGGCGCTCGCGAAATTCGCGAAATTAAAATGCACGCGAAAATTCCTCGTTTTACAGTATATGAGGCTCTTATGTCATCAACACTGTTCAGTGTAATTTGTTTAAGATTTTCAATTTATTGGTTTCTCCGCTCAAGGACCACAATAAATTCCACGAATCTATACATGGAGCTGTTGATTTATGTACTACATGATGTCAAATTATGAAAATCGTCCGGAATGCCCCTTTAATACGCAGGACACCAGGTTCCCGTACGGAATGGGTTAACGTTTATAAACACTTTGCTCTGATCCAGATGAACTTGACTGGCAAGATTGACTTCATTTGTGACCATAGCAAAAATTGTATGCATATCAATAATTCTACACTATTCAATGAACATAATCCTACCCCCTGCTCAATGCAACAAATAAAACCATAACAGTGACAGGGTATTGAAAGAGAAAAAGAAAATACTGTACATTGTACATGTAGCAAAAATAGGAAAGAAACATACTGTAAAAGTGGATATTTTTACGTGACTAATTTTTCGCGCTCAGCTGGGTAAGCGGAGTTTCTAATACAATGCACTCCCATTGAGCACGGTTATAATGAAATCCGGTTTCAATGAAGTAAAAATTCAGGCCGCAACATTATCCACTCTATGCATTTTTATTGTTTATTTGTTCGGTTACAACGAAATTTCGATGTAACGAAAGAAATCAGCCGGTCCCATGGACTTCGTTATAACGGCAGTCCACTGTATTTTTAATTCTACGGGAATAAGACATCAACTACTAGAACATCATAGCAAGCAAAAATATTCACATTGTTTTATTTTTGCGCTACTTTCTGGTTGCAAAAATGTCAACACCGCAAAAATTTTCACTCTTACAGTATTATTGAAGGAGCATCATGCAGACCACATCAATGTTCACAACCAGGCATCATAAAACTTGGCAAAGTAATGCATCATATGCCATTCTGTACACAAAGTGTCACGCCACATGAACACCACCAGTGCCACGTTTTCAAAAGTGAGGGGGGGGGGGGGCCTCCCGGGTTTCATAAGCTAACAAGCAAAAAAAAAAAAAAAAAAAAAAAAAAAAAATGCCCTTCAGCACAACTTCTGGTGCCACTTCCAGTAATAACATCATGCTCACACTCCAGGGTAAAAATAGTGGGGGGCCCAAAGTGGTGACACCTTAATATGTATTCCTTTGTATGGTGCAAAAAACGTGCCCCCCCACCTGTTCTGCCGACCCTGATGAATACAATGCAAGTAATAATCTCCAGATGGTAAGTGCACCAGCGAGATTTATTTGTTCGGTCATTTCGAGGACTTTGTCATAAGGGGAGTCCACTGTACCTTGACCTTAAAACTCTGTACATGCTGTACATGAATGATGCAATTGTGAATGGTACAGCTGTAGCGTGGTTTCTTGAATATTTGTAGACGATAAACTTTAATAATTCTATGTTCTTTCTACATGTTTCACTATTATCTTTTTCTATTATTTCAATATCAAAATTCTGCAGTTCGTTGCAGCTTGATTGTACACCCCTCTCCTGCAGCAAATAGGAATGTGGAGTGAAGTTTTCCTTGACACGTTTTGAGAGCTACTGTACGAAGTTACATGAATGCAGTGTGACAATTGTACATAAATGATTTTAGTAGTCTGTGCCAACATCACATTATGAGAAGAAGGCACACAACAGGCTCATACTCTCCCAAACATTGAAACTAAGAACAGAAGATTAAAGAGGAAATCCAGTCCAAATATAAGTTAGTCTAATAAAAAAAAATAATAAAATCAATACGAGTTCAATGGCAAAAAATGTGATTGAAATCTGATGAAAAATAAGGAAGTTATGAAATTTTGATGATTTCCCCAAAACAGTTCTTGTACAGTGGGTATGAATATGCAAATGAGTGAGCTAACCGTGTCATACCCTCACAATTTTCCACTGATCATGTACAAAAAAAAAAAAAAAAAAAA